>NC_059107.1:75417718-75717718 GCF_020740685.1 Jaculus jaculus | reverse complement strand
GCACTTGCCCACAAAGGCTAAGGAACCAGGTTTGACTCCCCAGTACCCACATAAGCTAAATGTACAAGGTGTTGCAAGCATCTGGAATTTGTCTGCAGTGTCTGGAGGCCCTGGCATGCCTGTTCTCTTTCTCTCTCTCTCTTCCTCTCTCTCTCTTTCTCTCTCTCTCTTTCTCTCTCCTCCTCTCTCTCCTCCTCTCTCTCCTCCTCCCTCTCCTCTCTCTCTCTCCTCTCTCTCTCTCTCTTTCTCTCTCTCTCTCTCTCTCTCTCTCTTTCTCTGTCTCTGTCAAATAAATAAAAAAATATTTTAAGAAAAGAAATCCAATATTTCCTGTGGAACCATCACCATGTGTGCCACTAGGCTGAGGATAATGAAGTCCACTTCTACTTGGAAACATTCTTTTTATAATTCTTGCAGAATTTTGATTGCCATGAACATAGCAGTTTTTATATCCTGATGCATGGCACTACATTTGAAGTTTACTTACCTGCACAGCATTATAAGCAACTTCAAGGCAGAAATTGCATTCTTTTAGTACTTAGCACAATGTTTTATGCTCGGTACACCCAGTGAGTCATGATGAATTAACACATGCTCTGTTTGTCTATTAGAGTATTGCATGAGCTTTCGATTGATTTAAAAACCAAAAATGAGTGTTTTGAATTTTCAGATGGCAAAATTCAAATGCCATTTATCTATCTACACATACATACATATGTACATATACACATATGTGTTCATATGTAGCTATGCACATAGAAATTGTGTGTATGCATGTGTACATGTGTATATGTTTGTGGTCTTTTGTTCATTATCATTGATATAGGAATATTGTAGAACTTGGAACATTTAAAATTTAGGCTGTTTTTCTTTTAAAGATTTAATTGGCTCCTCTGCCTGCTTGTTTATGGAATAATTGCTTGGTAAGAGACACATCTGTAAACCTGTGTCAAATTGCTTCCAAGAGGGAGAAAGTCAAACAACCATGCAGCTACACTGCGTGGTAATTGTGAAGGAAAATATTATTTGTTTTTTGTGGATATGATTTATTTGTGAGAAGTAAAAGAAGTTAGTATACTAGAGAAGAAATTAAGTTAATAAGGGGATCTCATGTGGGATCATGCATAGGAATGATGGGCCTGAAGTGAAGAGGTGGTACAAAAGCAAGCTAGCAGCTGGTTGGAGAAGAGACAGCTGGAAATGATTGCTAAATCTGACCTATAAACTTTTCAACTTGTTGATTGGCCACTAACTCCCTGGGTGCCACAATGTCACTTGAATTTTTTTTTTTAATGGGCTGGAGAGATGGCTTAGTGGTTAAGGCATTTGCCTGCAAAGCCAAAGGACCCAGGTTCAATTCTCCAGGACCCATGTCAGCCAGATGCACAAGGAGGCACACGTGTCTGGAGTTTGTTTTCAGTGGCTTGAAGCTCTGGCACACCCATTCTCTCTCTCTTTCTCTCTTTCTTTGTCAAATAAATAAATAATAAATATTAAAAAATGAAAATTAAATTACTTTAGGCGGTAGTATATAAAGAAATGGATTTCATACATACATATAATTGTACTTTGCTCTTATTTGCTCCACTCTGACCTTTCCATCTCCATCTCCTCCTCTTACTGTCCCCTGTTTCTCTCTACCAAACAGCCCCCTCTTCTCTCTCTGTGTGTAATAAATTGTATGTATTCCATTACATTCTCTCTTCTCTTATCACTTTACTTCAACCTTTCCTATCCTCTCATAGACTCCTTTTTACTCTCAAGTCACACACATTATATATACATGTATACACACACATACATATGGTTCTGCACTTGAGAGGAAACATACAATATTTATCTTTGAACCAACCTTAGTTTGCTTGACATAATGACCTCCAATTCGATCCATTTTCCTATAGATACATATGTGCTTTAATTTTTTCTTTATAAATGAGTAATATGTGGGTATGCTCCATATTTTCTTTATCCAGTGCTTTTCTTTTTAAGAGAAAGAAAGAAAAAAGCCTATTGTTGCTGAAGACTGTTGGACAGGACCTGTAGGTCCCTTAGGTGTTGGACAACCTGTGGAATATACCTAGAGTGGCTATTTTAGGCTGTACCTAACTTCTATGATGGACATAATCTGGGCACATTTGTAGTCTAATTAAAGTTTCAAGGCCAACCTATTGAAGGAACCCCAGGAGGGGGACCCCACGCTCTGCCCGGATATGGCGACACCCCAAATCACTTACGAGAAGCGGTCTTGATGCAAACTGCAAGAGGATTTTATTCCAAGCGTGCTGGGGCCCACAGTCGTACACCGCACAGGGGTAGAGGACTGCAGAGCCCCGAATGCAGGAACAGGACAGTTTTTATAGGGTTTCTAACAAAGCCTGTGCATTAGACCAATCATTTTTTTAACATCAGGAGCCCGCGGGGTGTGAGCCAGTCAGTTTGTGCCACTCCATAGTTTCTAAGCCAATTAGTTTAATTTGTTCAAGCCCCTCGTGGACCAATCATTCTCTTATGACCTTGGTGGTCAGCATTTGCACAGGTCCTTGGGTGGGAGTAGCAGAGTGTGGTACCAGTCTCCTATGACCTTGGAGGTCAGCATTTGCGCAGGTTCTTAGGTGGGGGTAGCAGAGTGTGGTATCAGCCTCCTATGACCTTGGTGGTCTGAGGCAGGCTGCTACAGCTTATGGTGCGAGCTACTAAGGCTTACAGTGTGGGCTATTAAGGCTTATGGTGCAGGCTATTTACAGAAACCAAATTAAGTGGTTCACTTTATTACTCATTTCCCATCCTTGAGGGCTATCTCATGCCCTTTTTACCTAGTTTTATATTAGGAGCGGGCTCTGATATAATGAGAAGAGGGATTCTTTACTTGCTTCCAACAGAGAGTAAAGCCTGGAGTTTGAGGTATGCAGGGGCCCGCTTAAGCTCCCTTTGGAGTGTGATAGTATTTCTGGGCTTCTGAATTCTTGGGCCTTTCACTATCTTCAGCCTTGGAGAGGTGTTGTAGAAATTGCACATTGGTGTTGGTGTTATTTGTAGAGAAGCCTCCCAGAAGACAGAGGTTCTGTGTGCATAGCATGTGGTGTGTGTGCATGTGTGAGTAGTGTGTGCATAGCATATGTATATGTGTGAGCATATGCATTTGTCCCATTCGTGCATGTCCATAGGCTAGAGGAGCATGGTGGATGTCCTCCTCTATTACTCTGCATTGATGTTTCCTTGACAGTTTCCGCTGAATCTGTAGTTGAAAGTTATAGGTCAGACTGGCTGAACAGTGAACCCCAGAGATTCTCTTGTTTCCTTCTTACAAAGGACTCAGGTTACAGGCATTTATGGCCTTGCCCAGGTTTTTACATGGATAATAGAGATTGAACTCAGGTCCATTCAGGCTCTCATGATTATGTAGCAGGTTTTCTTACACACTGAGCCATCTCCCTAGCCTTTGTTCCATATATTTTTGAAATTTTAAAGATAATCAAGTGAAATGTGAAATTTGAGTCTGAGTTTTATAGGAAATTTATGAGCCTAAATTTAGATACTCATTGATAAACAGTTCCACCTACTGGCTATTATGTCAAATTGCAGTTGACAGTCCTGAAGGTTGAACCAGCAGGTTTCACCAATTTCATTGATTACCAAAGTGCGATATGTAGAAAACCACATTGTAATTTTAAGTGCCCACATATGATGTCATTTTGCCCAACAAGTCTTCAGCTATACATTGAGCCTTAAGAAAAAAAATGTTACTTCTTAGAAATAAGTTTATTTAGTGTTTTTGTTATTCATTTGTGTTTTCTGATTACTAACTTAAGCTGAAAAGTATGTAGGGAACTCATAAATTTTAATACTGTTTGTTTTACTACTGTTTTTATTTTTGTTTAGATTTATCTATATTTTATTTATTCATTCTTTCTATATTGCCCACACTGTCTTCAAACTCATGATCCTTCTGCCTCCCCTCACCCCAAGTGCTGGAATTGTAGGTGTGTACCACCATGCCTAACTGGCATGTTAAGATTTGAATGCTAGGTTGAACCGCATGTTTGCAAGGGTCAAATCCAAATGGGCCATGTTAAGTTCAAGTTGCACTCAGCTGTCAGGACTTACATGCAATGCTTCCTCTCACCTCTTGCTGCAGCACTTGTCCTATGGCAATGGCAGCCTGCACGTGGACGCGGCTTTCCAGCAGACACTCTGGAGTGTGGCTCCAATCAGCTCAGGCAGCGAAGCAGCCCAAGGTAAAAGCTTCACTTTAATGACAAGACTTGTCCTTCATGCAAAGCTGATGCTCATCTTTGGAACTCTGGTAATGAGTTGATTATTAATGAGGGATCTTTTGTTTCCCAACATTCTATGGTGCTGAAACCTGGTCTTTAGGAGTCTTCTTTAAATTGCTGTTTCACAGTGAAACTTGTGTTCAGCTGTTATCTTCTTTTAATGCTGTTGTCAACTTCTGCTTGTTTCTCTCATCTCATCTGCTGCCTCTCTGAGGGCCATTTTCTACATGGATTTTGACCTCTGAGTATTCCTCAACTACTCTAATGTCATTGTTTCTCATCATGTACCTTGTGTCTCATAGCCAGTTCACAGCAATGTTTATGTAACATTTCCCATGGCAATGTCTGTGATAGTGCTGGCCAATTTCACCTTTACAGGTTCAAATATGATCCAATATACATTTATAAATTTCATGGTGGGTTTTATGTGGCTGAGGTCACATGGTCTAGTGAAAATATAACTAATTCTGGGACCCAAGGGACCAGCCAGTGCCACCTACCAGTGCACTTTTGTGACCTTGGCCATAGGTGCTGGTTCAAGGCCATTTGACTTCTGTATCTGTGTAAGTAGTCCATCTGGCCATCAGCATCTGGCCATGATATTCTAAATGCAAATTATTTTTAATCCTTCCAGGGTATCTTATTGGAGGTGATGTGCTCCGGTTGCTGCATGGACACATGGATGAGTGTCTCACTGTCCCTTCAGGAGAACATGGTGAAGAGCAGCGGAGGTTGGTACTTGGGCCCAGTATGTTTGGCTGGTTTTGATGTCATTGACGCATTTTATTTCTTTGCCTTGATGGGACTTTTCTTAACTAAGACTATATCTGTTCCACCATAAGAAAAGATAGACCATAGACATTCATCTCTATACCAAAGTGGAGTCACATGACTTCCTTAGGAGGCTTTTCCTTTGTTCTTACCTATCAAAAGAACTGGATATTCATATTGAACTAAAAGATCTAAGAAGCATTGAGCAAAATTAACTGACTGGGTGGGCAGGCACATGAAATTAAACTATTGAAAATCTCATTAAATGTTCCTTAGCTTTGATGGACCCTCTCTCTAGAAGGTTTAACCTCAAAATTAGTTACAAAATTACCAAATTTGTAAAATCTCAGGGCAACAAATAACAAAAGGGACCACTTTCCCCCAAATTGTATGTGCTATACTAACTCTCTCATGTTGCTATTATTTTGCACTGAGACTCGATTAAAATTGTCTGCATACACTGGAAAAATACACAAATACTATAAAACTTTGGAAGTAGTTAGAGACATTTAACTGCCTTGGTTTTTGAAAATTAATAAACAAATATGGTAAGCTGTCTATATAAATGAAAGGTCAGAAATAAGACAAGGCATTGCCTGTGTGATTTGTTATATATCTTTAATTTTTTGAGTGGCTGTCTTTCAAGATATTAAATGGATGCTTGGTTAGTAGTATATTTAATATATCTTTTTTTTTTTTTTTTTTTTTTTAATTTTTATTTATTTATTTGAGAGTGACAGACACAGAGAGAAAGACAGATAGAGGGAGAGAGAGAGAATGGGCGCGCCAGGGCTTCCAGCCTCTGCAAACGAACACCAGACGCATGCGCCCTTGTGCATCTGGCTAACGTGGGACCTGGGGAGCCGAGCCTCGAACCAGGGTCCTTAGGCTTCACAGGCAAGCGCTTAACTGCTAAGCCATCTCTCCAGCCCCATATTTAATATATCTTTATTACTATAATATATTACAAAGATTAATGATCACTTCAGTAGCTCAGGAAGAGTGAATCTGAGCTCTGTACCTGAGTATTACCTCTTGCAGGAATATTGGGCTTATGGTGAACATGAAGTGTTGTACATGCAGCTGTTCTTAGCTAAAAGTTTTGTAGTTAAATGTAAATGTTGCCCACCGTCTCCTGTGTTTGAACACTTGGTTCCTGACTGGTGAAGCTCTTTTGTGACGATATGGAACCTGTGGGAGATGGAACTGGAGGAAGTGGGCTGCTGGGGGGTAGACCCGAGCTTTGTAGCCTGACCCTAATTCCTGTCCCATCTCTACTTCCTAATCTACTCAGAGGTGAACAAACTCTGGATGCCACACCCATGAGCTCCTCCTGCCACCCTGACTTCCCTATAACCATGGAGCATATCCCCTTAAGCTATGAACCAAAATAATTGTTTCGTCTCATAAGTTCTTTTAGCTGATATTTTTTCACAGTGACAAGGAAATTGGCTAATATATAATACTTTTAGTGAGTTGAGAATAAGTGCTGATGGTGTTTAAAGGTGTGTATAAGGGAGAATATAAAAGAACAGTTGGTTCAAGTAATTTTTAAAGGAATTTTTCCTGAGTCATGCAGAGGGAATAGAAGGAAGCAGAGGAGCCAGAAGAGAGAATGGTACAGGTAATTGCAGAGGATCTGTGGGGCATCAAAAAGGAAATTTGGATGGCCAAATCTTTGGCTTAGTAAAAGCACTGGATGACATATGTCACAAATGCATGAGGGAAGTTGAAGAGCATCCATGTTATGTTTACTCAGATTGGGAGGGAGGAGCCATGGGCAGGGATATGCTCAACAAACTGGCATTGTATTTAGACTGCTGTGAAGCCTGAGATAGATGTGCTGGGCATGAGGCTGAGGAAAGAATCCCATAGCATAGGGACTTAGGATGTGGCTGAAGAAGAAAGGCTAGCCAGATGAGTGGTTAAGCATAAAGCTGGTGATATTAGTACAAAGTCAGAGAAGGACTGGGAGTGACTATGTTCAATATTGTGATGTAGTCTTATCACAATAGAATGGTATAGGAGAGAATGGTATAGGAGGCTGGACCAGCATCTTTTGGATCTGAAGTCCCTGATTTGTTAATGGAAGAATGAGACCAAGTTATCCCTGAAGCTCTTATGGCTCTTTGCACAGATCCTCTAGGAATCTGTCATTAGGGGGATAGGCTGTGCAACTCATACAACTAACTAGATTTCTTTAAACATTGCTTAAATATTATCTTCTACTTCACAGAGCTGTAGTACAGATTGACTAAGAAGACCATGTGCAGAAATCCTTGGTACATACTAAGAGATCTGCATATTAAGAGATTTATTATGATGATTGTTGTTCCATCATTATTGAGACTGAAGAGATAACATTTAGACAATTATTATGGAAAGTTTCAGGGATCCTGGACTTGCAGGTGAATGTGCCCTACAGCCTCAGTGCAGGATGACAGGCCAGACTGAATATAAGAACACCCTGTAAGTGGTTCATTATTACTGCAGGCAAAACTAGGGAACATTTCAAACATATTTTCAGATCATTTTGAACTTGTCCTATTGTATCCATGTTTAGGTCTGCCCTTCTGCCCCTAATACTAATCTTTGAGACAGTATGTAGAGGGAGGAGCCATGGGCAGGAGTATGCTCAACAAAATGGCACTGCATATTTTATGTCTATGTATTCTGTGATGATCTTTAATTTATGATCTTTCTGACTCCATCTCACAAATTCTGGGGTTACAGATGTATGCCACCATGCCCTGCTCTATTATTGACTTTGATTTGATACTGATGACTTCTGTATCAGTTGAATCTCAGTGTGTGTTCAGCTAAACATATTGAGACACTTTCAAGGTAGTGCAGTGACAGTAAGAATACATCTGTTTATGTCTCTTTATAGTGTATTCCTGTGGTGAAACTAGATTACAGTGGATGTCAGATCATGACTTAAAGGAGAAAATGAATCAGAGATATGCAGGATGGAGCCTCAGGGCCAGTGTTTAAGAAAGTAGTGTTCTGTTTGTCTTGACTGTGTAATGGGATTAAGCAATCATATGCATAGAATGGTAGCTACTTCCTAAAATTTAAGTTTATGGAGAATCTAATTATTTTGAATCTTGTTAATATCATTAAATAGACTTTAAAACTAATCTTTCTTCAGGGATTGGAGAGATAGTTCACTTGACAAAGGGCTTCCCTCACAAGCATGAGGACCTAAATTCAATCCCCAAAACTCACATAGAAATGTTGGATAAGGGGTTGGATAGGTAAGAAGGCTCAGTAGTTGAGGCACTTTCTTGCTAAGCCTACACACCTGGGTTCAGTTCCCCAGTACCCTTATAAGCCAGATGCACAAGGTAGTGCATGCATCTAGAGTTTGTTGGCAGTGGCTGGAGGCCCTGGCATATCCATTCTCTCCTCTCCCCTCCTCTCCCCTCCCCTCCCCTTCCCTCCTCTCATCTAGTTTCCTCTCCTCTAGTCTCACCTTGCCTTGCCTTCCCTTCTCTTCTCTTTCTTTAACTTCCTTTCCCTTCCTCCCTCTCTCTGCTTATAAATAAATAAATAAATATTTTTTAAAATATTGGGTAAGGTAGTGTGTATGATCCTAGTGGTAGGGGGTGGAGATAGGTGAATCCCTGGAGTTTACTGACCATTTAGTTTTGCCTAATTGGTGAGCTCCAGGTCAGTGAGAAACTTTGTCTCATAAAAAGGCATCAGTTAATAATGACACCCACACCCACCTTAGGCAACTGAAGGAGACAAGGGTGGTTCAGCTTGCAGACAGCATTTTAAAATTTATATTAGGGCTGGAGAGATAGCTTAGCGTTTAAGCACTTGCCTGTAAAGCCTAAGGACCTTGGTTCGAGGCTTGATTCCTCAGGACCCACGTCAGCCAGATGCACAAGGAGGCGCATGCACCTGGAATTCATTTGCAGTGGCTGGAGGCCCTGGCACACTCATTATCTCTCTCACTCTCTGCCTCTTTCTCTCTCTGTTGCTCTCAACTAAATAAAGTAAAAAAATAAAAATAAAAAATATTCAAATTTATATTAGCCTGATTTGGGGGAGAAGTACATAATAATGACCTAAGAATTTATTTTCATTCATTATAAAAAGAAATAAAAACAATTTCCTTATTTTGGACAAGGATTTGAAAGTTGGGCATATTCCAGGGAAATATTTAAAATTTTCTTTTATCTCATAGCTCTTTGCTATAACTTTTATCTGAATATAACAATCTATTGTATCCTATTACTAAAATTAAACAACCAAAATTATAACACCTTTGTTATAAGAAGTAGAAGAAATTATTAAAGAGATGTCCAGCAGTGACATTTTCTTCTGAGCACTTTAGGACTATTTTCCTCACCAATGCTATATGCTTAAATAAATAAATTTGTCAATTGTATCTGACAGGTATTGAATATACATAACCATAATTGTAGCTTTGGAAAATGAAGTGTATAATTCTAAGTAACAATAGGCTTATCTTTAACTTCCTTTTCACATTGAGATATGTATGTATCTGTGGTTACCTATTCATTTTCATGAGGGATTAATAAGATTCTTAGAATAAATAGCCTAGAATGTGATATTCAATTAAGGACAGTTAAATTGGAGAATGAGACCTATGAGAAAAGCTAAATGGATATTTTTTTTCCACACACTCTGCCTCTAGTATTTGCTAACTGAATTCTGACATGCTACTTTAGTATAAATGACTACTGTGTTACATTTCTTGAGATTTTTTTCAGGAAGACATTTAGATGTTAAACTTCTGTTATATGTCTTGTGCAAACCACAATGGAAGGAATGGAGATACAGCCTAAGGTGGTTACAAACAGCCTGGTAATGGGACAGAGAATGCCTCATGCTATTGACTGTGCGTCTTAACCTTTTAGATACTTCTTAGGCTCTTTAAGTAGGGAGATAGGAAAGATTAAGAAGAAACATGTCATAGTACCTGGTATAGGATTTGCTAAATGCAATAAAATATTTTAACTCTTGCTTGAAAAATAGACTTTCATTCTAGACACATTAAATTTGGTTATCAAATTTTATATTAAGCATGATTAACTTTTTGTTATAGACTACTGGATGCATTTCATTTCCATCCAGAACTATATAAATGTGTGTTGGTTGTGTTTCTTGTTATTGTGACAAAATATTGGGGGGGGGCTTTAAGAGGAAGGGTTTATTTTGAGTCACAGCTTGAGCTTTCAGTCCATTATGGTGGTGGAGGCATGTTGATGGAAGCATGAAGCCATTTAGCACATTATACAGTCAGGAAGCAGTGAGAGATGAATGCTGGGACCTTGCTAGCTTTCTCTTCTTGTTGCATTCCAGGACCTCAGCATTGCACTGTGGGAAAAGTAAAAGAGGGAAGTGAATAAAGAGTGTTGCTTGTTTTATGGAAATGATAGAGGAAGGGATGACAGTAAAGGGAAGGGAGGCTGATCTATTTCTATCTGATTAGGTATTATTCTGGGGTGTACTTGCTTTGTCTTGTTCCTTTCAGGTACAAGACAATTAAGACCTAGTGCCTGACAATATATGAAAATAAATGCTACATTTAATTTCCAGAATGTGATTTAGCACACAAAAGATGTGCTGCATGAATGCATGATAATGATTTTCCTTACCTCCTGCTTTTACTACCATGATGACTTAATGAGCTGTCTTTATGAATAATTGATAAAGCATGAGATGGGCTTGGTACAATGAATTGAGTGTCTCTTAGACTGGCTTATAAAGAGACACATTGTCTCTGTCCTTGTACACAACTAAGAGATAATGTCCTTGTAAAGATATTGTGCTCACTCAGTTGGCTCTTTACAGGGAAATCCAGTCTGCTCAAAAAATGATCAAGATGAAGTTATTCCTTCTTGTTACTTGTGTGAAGGTTTACAATCCATATATTTTCTTGCAAGTGAATGACCAGTAATTGAGTAGAATATCCTTTTTTCATGGTATTTGTTTACACTTATTTCAAAGAGGAGATGAATTTGTTTGTCTGGGTCTGTTTCTGGCATTCTAATCTGTTCATTAATCTTTTGATCTATTCTTGTGCCATATTATTGCTGTAGTTTCAGAATAAATTAGTTACCTTATCTTCAAGTCAGTAGTGTTAGTCCTCCAAGTTTGTATTTCATATGTACTGTATTGATTATTTTGGGTCTGTCGGTTACTTTCCAATTTCTATGACAAGCTACCTGACCAGAAGTAGCTTAAAGAAGGAAAGTGTTTGTTTTTGGATTTCACTTTCAAGTCGACCATGGTAGGGAAAGCATGGCAAGATACTGGCATCACATCAACAGGGAGGAAGGAGAAGAAAATCAGAGTAGGGAGGGGAGGCAAAGGAAGGGTAGAGAAAGAGAGAGTCAAGCAGATCTTGGCTGTAACACTTCAAGGTTCACCCTAGTGACACACTTCCTCCAGCAAGACTCTGCCTCTTAAAAGTTCCACAGTCTTCCCAAGCAGCACCACCAGCTGTGAATTAAGTGTTCAAACATATGAGTCTATGAGGAGCATTTTACATTCAAACCACCAGTAGGGTCTTTCACCTCCTCTATACACTTTAGAATAATTTTGTTTAAATGCACAAGATAGCTGGCTTACATTTTGATTGATGTTGCTAAAAAATTGTAGAACAGCTTATAAGGAAGTGCCATCATGACAACACTGAGAAGGCTGGTCTGGAACTCACTTTGTAGCCCAGGTTGGTCTTAAACTCAAGAGGATCTGCACATTCTTTAGCCTTTTGAATGATGAGATTATAGGTATAACTCACCACACTCAGCTTGTTAATTTATTTCTGTAACTTATCAATATGATGGATTATAATATTGCTAAGGACATTTTAAATTAGTTTTTTTGTGTTTACAAAAATAGAAAAGTTTTTTTTTTTTTTGCTACTATAGTTGGGTTTGAGTAGTAAATATTGCTTTTGAAATAAAAGTAGGGGCTGGGCTTAGCAGTTAAGCAAAGCCTAAGCATCCAGGTTTAATTCCCCAGGTCCCATGTAAGCCAGATGCACAAGGTGGTGCATATGTCTGGAGTTTGTTTGCAGTGGCTAGAAGGCCTGGCACATCTATTCTCTCCCTCTCCACCCCTCCCCCCCAATAAATAAATATAAATAACTTTTAAAAAATAAAATAAATAAAAACAGAAGCTGAGCTCTTTTATAAAACAAAAAAGTTATAGTGGTGATTCCTGTGTAGAGCTGTACTGGCTATTATGATCTAGTTGGTTGAGATCACAGAGTAACTACTGATGATTTGTCAAAGGTGAGTTGCATTCTGTAGTCTAGCATGGATTCATTGAGAATTACAGTAGAAGATAATGAAATATTCTAGTTTAGTTTTCTATCCTGAATTTCAGTAGCTAAAATACATTTTTTTTCTATTGTACATAATGGTATGTGTACTTATCTGTTTTAGAGTATACTATTTGTTATTCATTGTTGCCTTTGTCTTGAAAAAAAAAAAAAAGGTAAAGCCAAAATGTATATGGACTCAGAAAGTAGAACTCTGAGTAGCTCTATCCTAAATCCTTATTCCTTGAAAATCATAGAATGAAAGAAAAGAAAAATAAGTGGTTCCCTTGAAGCTCAACTGTGTGTGTATGTATGTGTGTCGGGGTGGGGGTAACAAAGGCATCTGATCCAGTTATCCAGTGCTAAAATAATATATTAACTTCCATGGTATTTTCTCATGTTGAAGAGCAAAGGTAGATCGAAAAATACCCCTGTTCTTATTTTTGGATGAGCCAAGTGTGTTCATAAGCACTCTGAAAATATCATATTTCCATGTTGGAAAAGGGAATCTGTCCTAGTATAGATATTAACTCCAGAATTAAAGAGTGATAGGCAAGGCAGATTTGTGGGAAGCTCTAAGATTAAAATTACCATTCATGTGGCCATGACTTTTCAACTTCGGTACAGTGGGTCAAATCCATCCAGATTCCTCCTTTTATTCTCCGTTCCCCCAGCCCTCTCTTCTAATACAGCTATATTAACTTTTAAAATTCATTGTTTATGATTGTTTTTATAACAACATATTTGGATCAGTGATGGGTCCACATGACCTGCAAACTGAAGTATCTACTATCTGAGCTATGGTAGAGGAAGTTTATTTGTTCCTGGTTTAGGTCACCCATTCATGGTGGCAGTAAAAGTTGAGAGAGGGTTAATTCCATCAGCCACACAGACTTGGAAGCATAGGAATCCTATATGCTAACAGCTAATAAAAGTGTGACAAAGCTGGTGACTTCAGTAGCCACATTAAGCCAGGGAAAGGATAAAATGCTTAAGAAAAGAAGTAGACTCTTAATCTATATAATGCACACACATTGAATTTCTTACCCTATATTTTTACTGTCAAGCCCAGTAGAATACCACTCAGTATTGAACAAACCATTTGCCACAACATGGATGAAGTTGCAGGACATTATCTTTAAAAAATTTTTTTGTTTATTTATTTTTATTTATTTATTTGAGAGTGACAGACAGAGAGGAAGAGACAGACAGAGAGAGGGAGAGAAAATGGGTGCACCAGGGCCTCCAGCCACTGAAAATGAACTCCAGACTCATGTGCCCCCTTGTGCATCTGGCTAACGTGGGTCCTGGGGAATCGAGCCTTGAACAGGGGTCCTTAGGCTTCGCAGGCAAGCACTTAACTGCTAAGCCATCTCTCCAGCCTGCAGTATATTATCTTAAATAAAACAAGCCAGTCACAAAATGACAAATGCTGCATGATCTCTTATACAGAATGTGTACATGTCAAAGTCATAGATGCTAAGAGTTTACAGGAGTCTCCATGTGTAAGGTAGGAGGCATTAGGCAGACTTTGGACACTGATGAGAGGGAGAAGCCCTTGAGCATGGAGTGGGAAAGAGCATGTCACATTGTGAAAATACTCAGGTAGATCTTCAGAAAGAACCACAGAGAAAGGACATGAAGAGTCATGCATATAGCCAAAGGATTGGGTCATACTGAAGGTTGGGTTTTACAGCTCCAGTCCAAATCTCAGGTGACTGAAACCCAAGTAATATCTGGACTGAAACTTCACATAGGATTCCAGAAACTTCCAATTAAGCTGTCCTTGATTCATGACACACAAAACCAGAGTGAGAGAGGGTGGGGATAGCAGGAGGAGCAAAGGAACAAAAAGCAGAAAGAAGAACAGGCAGGTGGATGAGGAGGAAGAAGAAAGAAGGAGGAAGAAGACAGTGTCCATGATGATAAGAACCTGTCCTGGGACTGAGCTGTTGAAGTGACCCTCAGTAGGATTCTGGCATGGGGGTGGCCTGACTTAAGGGATGATACTTAGTTTGTTGTCCCATGAAATATTATAATTAAGGATTACACCTCAGAATATTGTCTTAGCTATTTTCTTGTTTCTGTGACAAAATACCTGACAGATACAACTTATCGAAGGAAAGAGTTATTTTGGCCATGATTTTGAAGGGTGCATCATGGAAGGCAAGATATGGAAGTAGGAATGTGTGGAAGAATCTGCTCACATCATGGCTATAGATGAGAAAGCAAAGAAAGCAAGGTGGAACCAGGGAGAAATATAATCCTCAAAGACCCTCCCTAGTGACCTTCTGTCAGCCAGGCCCCACCTCCTCAAGGCTCTGAAGCCTTCAAAATAACACCATAGCCAGGATAGGACATTGGAAGTATGAGGCTAAGGGAGACATTTCAGCTTCAAGTTATATCAAAACTCAACCATGTATCATGCCATTTATTTGGCTACAGTAATTCATTTCAAATTAACATGATTAATGTTTAATGAGCTTATACTATGTGTGTGTGTGTGTGTATAAAACTATTCAGTGAAATTACAGTGACTTCAGTTTTTCTAATTTATGAAATAGAATTTTCTTTATTTTTAATTTAATATTTTTCTTGGAGCCAAGTCTTGTAGTATAGGCCTATAATCCTGACTAATCTGGGGGCTAAAACAGAAGAATCTTAAATTCAAAGATTGTCTGGGCTACAGAGTGAGTTCATGACCATCCTGGGCAACTGAATGAGACCAGTGCGATCCTTTTCCAAAATAAAAAGTAAAAAGAGAGCTGGGGGTTGAACTCTGTGGTAGAGTGCTGCTTTAGCATATGTGAAGCCTCGACTCATCTTCAGTACTACAAATAATAAGTGATACATTTTTGTTAGAAATACTATCAATTTGTAATTATTTTAACAATTTTCTTCCCCCTCTGCCAGCGGCTGCTATAGCATTTTTGGTACATTGCAAAAATAGTCTTCATTGAACAAGAATCTTTTCATATTTTCACATTTTTATATGCATAGACCATCCCTTGAACTGTGACACTTTGCTGCCTGCTATTTGCAGTAGAATTCCCAGTAATCACCAACTCCAAAGATGATGTCTCAGTCTGCTTGGATGCTTCTCTATCATTTTATTTATTTATTTGCAAGGAGAGAGAGGGAGAGAATATGAGTGCACCAGGGCTGCTAGCTACTGCAAACCAACTCCAGACTCTAGTGCCACTTTATGCATCGGGTGTCATATTGGTACTTGGGAAATCAAACCCTGGCCATAAGGCTTTGTAAGCAAGCACCCTTAACCACCAGGCCATCTCTCCAGGGTTTTTTTTTTTTTTTTTTTTTTTTTTTTTTGCTTTTCAAGGTATAGTCTTATTCTAGCCCATGCTGACTTGGAATTCACTCTGTAGGCTCAGGGTGGTCTTTCAACTTACAATGATTCTCCTTTCTCTGCCTCCGATGTGCTGGGGTTAAAGTGAACCACCACACCTGGCCATGCTTGGATTTTTAAACAGTTTTTCTCCTTTTCCATTTTTTTTTCTTGGAAAGGATGATTGTCTCAAGATCATCATTTACTTGTCTGAATTTAAAAATGTTAATACCATTTGAAAAACATGTTAGTATTAGAACATAATTTTCTCTAGGCTCATATATAGCTGCATAAATGCATATTTAGATCAGATTCGTGGTGATTTGTCATTGAGTAGAAAATATGCATAATTTACACACCTGTGTCTTATTTATATTTATAACACATCAAAAATCCATTATTTCTATCTTATATTGGTTTATTTTGCCTCTATTCTCTTCAGACAATTCTATTACATTTCATTATCATTTCTTTAATTAATAATTAAGTGATTGTTGCATAAAAGTTTTAAGTTTCCATGTGAGGCATAGATGTGTTACAAAGTTCGCTTGTCTTAATTCTGTTCTGAGGATTACCTCTACTACTAAAAAATTATCTAGGAATTTTCTAAGCAATAATCTTTATCATCTCTTATTATTGATTATTATTTATGATCAGCAAATATGATAAGGAGCATTACATCAAAAAATCCAATAAGATGTTTCTCATGGCAAGCACAGACCTTTATAAAAACTATTTAAAAACTATTTTTCTGTGTGTAGCTATCTATCTTTATACATGTACACATACAAAGCAACATAATGCTTATTTAGTTTTTCATTCATTATTTTCAACATATCCAGGAACTCTGCATTAGCCTGAGTGTTGTCTCTGGGATTTCTGAATTGCCCAAGTGATTCTGCTAGACAACCATAATCAAGAACCACTCTCCTATGAAATAATTACTGTGGTTCCATTGTTCTCTCAAAATGTCAGTTATTCACATAGACATCACCTGAAGATTTGTGAGAAGTACAGATTCATTGATCTTACCCTTAACCCCATCATAAGCTCTGACATTGGAGCCATGTCTGGGATTTAAGAAGCTTTGGGGAAAATTCCACCACACTAAAGAGTAGGGTCCTTTACCTAAACCCAAGGGATGGTGGGAGGCTGCTGCTGTTATTTACTTGGTTGAGAGTAGGATTTTGGAAAGAAATCTCATGGTGCACAAGACACCCCTGAAGCAGCAGCATTCCTAGCTCACCCAGAAGTAGTATTGTTATGGGTTCCAATTCGTGGCTCCCCAATGGACTCAACTGAAGAGTTTATAAGGAGCCTATCTAGTTCTGTTTAATTGGACATGGTTGATGGCATAAACATAATTAAGGCTACCCATGTGTTTACTATATACAACTATGATTAAAACAATCACTGCTGTAGGTATACTGCTTACAGATGCACCAAGACTTCTCAGGCCACAGTGGATAGATCAAGGTGTTCCTGAACCTACTGATGGGTCTTAGCATAAAAATAAGCAGGGCTACAGAGATGGCTTAGTGGTTAAGAGTGCTTACTGTTTCATCAGGAGGGCTGCTCCAGCAGGAGACTACCCCAGAACCCGTGTAAAAAGCTGGTAATGGCCACACATGCCTGTAAACAAGTAGAGGAGGGATGGAAGCTAGAGAATTGCTGTTTGACATCAGCTCCAGGTTGAGAAAGACACCTGCTCTCAAGGAAATATACAGATGGATGATGAGAAGATATCTGACATTCTCCTCTGGCTTACTCATGTGTGTGAGGCATATGTATCTGCATACATATGCATATACCACACATTACACATACTACACACAACACACCATACATATACTCTACACACACACACACATGCACACACACACAAATAAAAAAATAAGAAGACACTTATATCCTGTTGAGGTATCACTGGAATTAGATAATGCTAGTTTCCAAAATGTGCTTGGAAAAACTCTGAATTGAACTTCAGTTAAATCTATACTTCTAGAACTAACTACCAATTTAGAGATACTTATTAAAAAATACCATGGACAAAATGCCAACCAAATCCAGAATATAGAAAGTACTTTTGAACAAATACTACATTTTTTCATCACTTCATAAGACAAGAAGGAATAAACAAAAATGAGGAGAGAGATTGAGAACTACTATAGAAAAAGAAACATGATAACCAAGGCATATGTGCAGCATTCTTGGAACTTGATTTGAAAAGCAATGAGTGAAAAAATAAAGAGTTATTGAGGGCAACAGAGGTGATTCAGTGGCTGAAGATACTTGCTTACAAGGCTTGATGGCCTGGGTTTGATTCCTTAGTACCAACTTAGAGTCAAATGCACAAAGTGGTTTGTGCATCTAGCATTCATTTGAAGTGCAAAAAGCTATGGGGTGCCAATTCCCTCTATCTCTCATCACTTCCTTTCTTTTCCTTTCCTTTCCTTTCCTTTCCTTTCCTTTCCTTTCCTTTCCTTTCCTTTCCTTTCCTTTCCTTTCCTTTCCTTTCCTTTCCTTTCCTTTCCTTTCCTTTCCTTTCCTTTCCTTTCTTTTCTCTTCTTTTTGTTCTTTCTTTTCTCTCTCTCTTTCTCTGCTTGCTAATACATAAATAAGAAGAAAAAAGGAAAGTTAGTGAGAGAATTTAGAAAATATGAGTACTGACTATATCTTACAATAAGGAATATTTTTATGGATTGTATGTATAGGGCACTTTGTGGTTATAAGTAAGGATGAATTATTCCCAAGTTTGAGAATGTTGCTCAGTATAAAGGGGTTTATTTTAATATCCTAATGACCTTATTTGAGAAGTTCTTCAATGAAAGTAGAATGAGAAGGAATATTGAAAAAGGAGGAAGAAAAGCAGGCCAGTATGGTGCTAGATAAGCTGTCAGAATAGCAAGCATTTTAGCACTGTTTAAAAACAAAGACAAAGGGAAATAGCTCAGTCAGTGAGGTGCTTGCCTTGCAAGCATGAGGACCTCAGTTTGAAGTCCAGCACACACATAAAATGCCATCAGTTTTTAATCTCAGTTAAGGAGAGGCAGAGACAGGAGAATACTTGGGGCTTGCTGGCTAGCTAGTCCAGCCTCATTAGTGAAATCCAGGCTGAGGCTCTGTCTAAAAGGAGGTAGATGGCATTTCTGAATAGACCCCCAAAATTTCCTCTGGCCTACCATTGCACATATGTGCATGTACCCATGCACACATGGGTGCCTAGCAAATATGCATACACATATATACATACTCAGAAAAGGGCTATTTGATTTGATGACATGAAGGTCATTTGATGACCATAGAAAACTCCATTTCAGTGGATAAATAGGCCTGCAAGCAAGATTCAAGTACACTGAGATCCTCTAGGATACAGTGAGTCAGAAAGGGGGCTAGGAGAGTAGATGTGGAATGTGGGCAGGAATATTATTGGTATATTTGAGACAGAACATGCATGCATATATTTAGATGAAGATAACAATCCCACAGAGGGGAAGATACATATTACATGGGGAAAACAGGGGTCATACGCCTAAGGTACTGAATACACAGGGAAAATGGGGGGCATACACCTAAGATAGTGAATGCACAGGAAAAACAGAGGCCATGTGCATAAGATACTGAATACCTGGGAAAGACAGGGAACATATGTATAAGCTCTGCTTTTTGTCCAGCATGAGGGATGGCATAGATATCAGTGGGTAATTTAAATAATCTAGTTGACACCTCATTGGCATATTTATATTATCACATTCTTCTGCAAGCTTTGGAACTTGGTTTTATGTAATTCACATCCAAATAAATACCTTTTTTTCTGATTTTTTTGTTTCTATTTTTTATTTTGACTTATAGTTCATATTAGGTACAAATTGTAGAATAAAATATTAAGCATTAGTATTCTTACATATCTTAAAAATGTTTTAAATGTAGAAAATGTAATCTAGAGCTGTAAATCATTCTCTGCAAGTCTGTAAATAATGATGTATTAAACTAGATTTAAACTTTCATTCACCTAGCCTGGAAGTAAGGTACAATCTAGAGGGATGGTGTGGAAAAAAATATTAGTGAGACCAGAGAGGAAGGTAACAGAAAATGTGTTTAAATGAGTGCTTCATCAAGGAGAACTTATGTTGATTACTGTAAACATAATTGTATTCCCAAGTCTGTTTCCTGTTGTTTAAAAGTAGGACTTTTAACTCTTTTGTCCCATCTTCTGTTTTCTTTCAATTTACTTGAAAGGTAGAGTCCCCAAAATGAAACCCATTAGTCTTAAAATGTGACTGTTTTATGTGTTAACAGAACTGTTCATTACGAAGGAGGTGCTGTATCTGTCCATGCACGCTCCCTTTGGAGACTGGAGACGCTCAGAGTTGCGTAAGTAGAACCTCTAAAACCAACCAGGCTGTGTAGGGAAAGGTGAAAAAAAAATATATATATATATAATATATATGCAGAGATGTGGTATGTTTTATATATATGTATGTGTATTTGGATTTATAAACCTTAGTGGCTACTTCTGTGATAGTGGATGTCATTGGATCAGGTCCTGATTGCTTTTGTTAGGTGGAGTGGAAGCCATATCCGATGGGGCCAGCCATTCCGACTACGGCATGTCACGACAGGGAAATATTTAAGTCTCCTGGAAGACAAAAGCCTTCTACTCATGGACAAAGAAAAAGCTGATGTAAAATCAACAGCATTTGCCTTCCGGTCTTCCAAGGTGAGATGGAAAATATAGCTGGATTATTTGTAAACAGATCTCCGTCACTTTTTTTTTTTTTTTTTTTTTGAGGTAGGGTCTCACTCTAGCTCAGGCTGACCTGGAATTCACTATGTAGCCTCAGGGTGGACTCGAACTCATGGTGAACCTCCTACCTATGCCTCCCAAGTGCTGGGATTAAAGGTGTGTGCTATCATGCCCTGACATTTTTTTAATGTTATTGACAATAAGAACTGATACAAACATGTGCGTCTGTGTTCCAAGCTTTTCTTCCGCCTTTCCTTTTAGTTAAACCTGTTTCATAAACTAATGAAACTAAACCAAATGTTATTTTGGGTTTATAGTTCTTGTTTACATAAAACACATCCATCTAGCTCCTTCCTGTTTTCCTGGGCATGGGCAGTACACAGTGACCACAGAGTTTCTGATGATGTAGATATTTTGCAAGGATTAATAAGCAGTTATTTTCCACGTAGGTGAAGTATTTTTCCTAAAGTGTGGATTCTTCTGCGTGTGCAGTCTGTGTGGTGCTGTGGCATGTACCTATGTGCATGTGCCCACGTGCTCACCTATAGCACTGTATGGGTGGGCAGAGGGCCAGAGGAGAGCATTGGGTGTTCTCATCACTCACCAGCCTGTTGTTTCCTTGCTATGGTGTCTATTACTGATTCTGGAATTTGCTGTTTCATGAGTCTCAGTGATTCTCTGATCTCTGCTCCCCACAGGACTTGGTTGTACGTATGCATGGACACACCCAGCTGTTTATATGGGTTCTGGATATTTGAACTTAGTCTCTGGGTGACTTGGGCCTTCATATTTGTACAGAAGGGCACTTAACCATTGAGACAAAAGTTGATTTTTATACATTTAATCACATCCATTTTATTGAGTTTATAACCATATCCTTTCATGTCACAAGGACTGACATAACAGACACAGACCTCTGGAGGTTTCCACTGAGCTATCTTTGTAGCCATTGAGTTTTCTTTCTATAAAAATCTGTATGATGCAGATGTCTCCAAGTGAACACTGAAGATAATCAACACTAATTTTCCTGATTAGGAAAAAATACTTTCATGAACGCTTATATAGCAGTTACCTACTTTTGCTGGGGAGCAAAACAAAAGCAAAAAGCCACAACATTGAAACCAGAAGCAGCTAATTGGAGGAAAGGGTTTATTTTGGCTTACAGTTTGGGGGGAATTTCGTTATAGCAAAGAAAACATGATACGGAAGGCAACTGAAGCCACATGTCTCATCACAGCAACGGAAACACATCATTGCAGTGAAGTAGTAGTACTGAAAAGTGCACTGGGTTATAGCATTCCGAGTCTACTCCCAATGACATGCCACCTCCATCAAGTATCTCCCAGCTGGGGACTAAGTAAGAGGCTTAATCATAAACATCTGAGGATATGGGGAATTGTAGCCTCAGTTACTGGGGCAGAAGACCTGACCAGGAGCTGGAGAGATGGCTCAGCAGTTAAGACCCTTGCTTGCAAAGCCCAATGACCTGTGTTTGACTCTCCAGTACTCATGTAAAACCAGATGCACAAAGTGGAGAATGCATCTGGAGTTTGTTTGCAGTGTCTAGAGGTCCTGATGTGCCTATTCTCTGTGTGTGTGTGTGTGTCTCAACTTGCATATAAATAAATAAAATAAGATTGAACAAGAAGTACCTTGCTAAATGCATCATACAGAAGCAAAGGGTTTATTTCTACTTGTAATTTCTGTTTCTTCATAGTGCAGAAGCATGACAGAGTAGGTAACTGGGGAGGCATGTCTTGTCTCAGAAGCTGGGAAGGACAAGAATGAGCCCATCCAGTGGGCTGTACTAATAAACCTCAAGGCTCACCCCATAGTGACACACCTCTTCCAGCAAGGCTTCACCTCCTAAAAGCTCCACCAGCTAGGGAATCCCAAACACTTGAGGATATGTGTCCATTTTATATTCAAACCAGACATTTGATGGTCAACCCACATATTTGTAACATATTTCATGTTAATATGTAGCTTACAAGAGAAGAGTTTGGTAATTTATAGCCCCTCCTCCACTTACAAACATGCATACACACATGTACTTACACCACACATACATATACATGCAAAATAAATACTAATTAAAACCCAATTATATGGCATACAGAGTACTGGAATTAGCATATTATATTTATTTTTTGAGACAAAGTCTCCCTATATATCCCAGTGTGACTTTGAATGCACAGAGTTGCCCAGGCTTGCCTCCACCTCATGTTCTTCATGCCTAAGCCTTCTCAGTGCTGGTGTAATAGGTGTACACTACTGCTCCCAGTAGCATGACCTGTTTTGATTATTTAGTTTTACTTAAAGTAAATTACAAAATACAAAGATGTATCACAGAAAAAAATATATTGAATCATGTATAAACATATACACAGATAATTGTGGAAATTACATAATTAATAGTGCTGATTATAATGTTTAAAATAGTCCATTTTAGTTGGAATGAAACCTAGTGAAACTAAAACTCATTCATATAAAAAGCATTTTCTGCAATTATACAATAGAGGAGTATTAAACCAACTGAAACTAATTTAGAGTCTTTGCAGTGTCTAATTTTAAAGAAAAAATTATATAGCCTCACTCATCAGTTATTGTTATTTATCCTGGCCCATATGCTGTATCAAAAAAAACACACAAAATTGTGTGTGTGTGCACGCATGCACATGCACGTGTATGCAGGCACACGTGTGTATTTGATGCATCTTTTTTTCTCTGTATGACATTTATAAATTGAAATGCATGCTAAACATTTTAATTTCTGTTGTGATATATCCAGTGGAGTGTTTACATTCTGAAAGACCAGGAATTTTTTTTTTTCATTTACTTTGGACTCTGGTATACTTTCAGTCTGTCATTCATAAAGGACTTGATAGATTTAATTTTTATACTACAAATAAAGTTTTTATCATGAATAGAAGATTAAGCTTTTCTAGGTCAATTTAAAATACTATCTTTTGTTTTAGCTCAAAGATATCTTGTAAATTCCAACAGGAACTTCAACTCTGAGTTTGGAGTGGTAGGTATAGGCCCATAATCTCAGCTACTCGAGAAGCTGGTGCAGGAGGATTTTACATTCAGTCCCCTACTGGGCTACAGAGTAAGTTTAAGGCCAGCCTTGTCTATTGAGTGAGACCCTATCTAAAAATAAAAGTAAAAGGTAGACTGAGGACATAGCTCAGTTGTACAGTATTTGCTCTATATGCACGAGGACCTGGGTTCCATCCCTATTACCTCAACTCTGACGAATTCTTAATATCACATTATCCGTCTTGCAGTATTTCTTTGTGATGGTTGTGAAAGTACGTTTTCCTCTTCTTTTCTTCTCTCTCATCCTCTTTCTTTCCCTTTCCTTCCCCTTTCTCTTCCTCTCCTCTCTCTTTTTGTGGTTTTAGGAATTGAACTTTTGACCTGATGCATAGGAGATAGGTACTTTACCCTTGGAGCTATATCCCTGGACCTCTTTTTACTTATTTTGAGACAGAATCTCGCTAAGCTGTACAGACTGCCCTTGAACTCACTCAAGTAGAAGGTCTTAACCTGTATTCTCCTACCTCACCATCACCATTAGCTGTGGTTATATATCATTGCCACCAACCCTAACTCTAAGAACATTCTTAAAATTTTATATACCATGAAGATCATTTGTCCTTAAGACTTGTAAGTGATAGGGACATAAAACATATGGTACTGGTTAACATGAATATCAATTTCTTGGATTGTCATTGGGGTATTTGTAACATAAATATGAATATTCAGTAGTCAATTTCAATTTTCAGATTTGACAGAAAAAATTGTTGACTACCTTATACATTCAGAACCAACTGATATAACTAGAAACTAGTTTTCAATGTAACATAAGCCTCTTGCTTAAGGAAGAGATTCTACATAATAAAAAATATGATTTGATAGGTATAGGTTGTCTTAGACATATTTTTTCACTTCTCTACTGTAGAAGTTTTAAGCAGCATTCTCAAACCTGTTCAAATGTCAGTTTTAATCATAAGGTAAGTCTTGCCAAGCATATATGTATTATATCCCCTGAGTATAATTTTCTTTTAGCTTAAAATACTACTGCCCGGTTTGTCTGTAGGTGATTCCCCAGCTTTCCCTCCTTCACATGCCTTAGAATAGAAGTCTTTTGCCATGGTAATGTTGGATGACCAGCCTCAAATGAGCCTTCTAAGGGAGATTACAAAGACTATGGCAATATTGGCTAATATAGTTCAGAATATTTTTAGGTATGATTCTTAGTATATTATTTTGGTGGGGGAGGGGACTTTTGTCCTTGGTTCATACATTGTGTATGTTTTTTAAAACTTATATGCACACAAAGAAAATAAGAGTAATTCTTAACAATTTATGATGTTCCATACAATCTGTTAAGTACCTTTCATGCATTATCTCATTTCATCTTAGTACAGTCCTGTCCAGATATTTTATATTGTTTTCTAACTTTGACCATTGTTTCTCTTCAGGAGAAGTGTATGTAAATAAATATCTTTGACATAAAGTTGGTGTGTAATTAAACATAAAACTATGTCAGTCATTATACAAGGACAAGGGCCTGTTAACCTCTATCCCCATTGGTTATCTGACAGAACACCTTGGGTAGATTTTGGGATGATTGATTGCAGTTAATGCTAGAAGAATCCCTGAGAACCACCTGGTCTATATAACTAGTCTTATAAGACTAGTTTTAGGTTGCTCATGTATGATCCTGGTTAGGTAAATACAATCCCTACATGTCATTTACCAAGCCCATTTTATTTTATTTTATTTTATTTTATTTTATTTTATTTTATTTTATTTTATTTATATTTTAGTTATTTGAGGGCGACAGACATAGAGATAAAGACAGATAGAGGGAGAGAGAGAGAATGGGTGCACCAGGGCTTCCAGCCTCTGCAAACAAACTCCAGACGCGTGCACCCCCTTGTGCATCTGGCTAACATGGGACCTGGGGAACCGAACCTCGAACCGGGGTCCTTGGACTTCAAAGGCAAGTGCTTAACTGCTAAACCATCTCTCCAGCCCAGCCATTTGATTTTATAACAAGCCTGTGTGGCACACCTGTTGACAATATAGTGGTCAATGTTTTTCTAGGTCATTCTTTTTTTTAAATTTTTTTTTGTTCATTATTTATTTATTTATTTATTTGAGAGTGACAGAGAGAGAGAGAGAGAGAGAGAGAGAAAGAGATTGAGAATGGGCGTGCCAGGGCTTCCAGCCACTGCAAATGAACTCCAGATGTGTGCGCCCCCTTGTGCATCTGGCTAACGTGGGTCCTGGGGAACTGAGCCTCAAACCGGGGTCCTTAGGCTTCACAGGCAAGCGCTTAACTGCTAAACCATCCCTCCAGCCCTCATTTTTTTATTATTATTATTTTTAGAATCATTCTTGGAGTTCATTTGAAAATTGGATTTTCCAAGTATTTCTGAATGAGATAATTTGAATGCTCCTAATGGGAATATTTGTCAGCACATTTTCTGTGGGACACAGGAAGGGATATATATTCATTTTTTTCATGCACTTAGAAAATCTTCATTAAGAATCTTCAGATATTGATGTGATCCTGAGGATATGGGAAATTTCAGTTAATTTCAATAAATGAACTCCCAAGTGAAATTGTGGCATTCATGTTAATACATAACTCAAAAGAGGAAATATTTGTTCAGTCAAACTTGTTGGTAAATAGCAATGCTTTGTAATAATTTGGGACTGTGTTGAAAAAATATATTTTTTGGTTTTTTTGAGGTAGGGTCTCACTGTAGCCCAGGCTGACCTGGAATTCACTCTGTAGTCTCAGGATGGCCTTGAACTCACAGCGATCCTCCTACCTCTGCCTCCCGAGTGCTGGGATTAAAGGCGTGTGCCACCACGCCCGGCTGAAAATATTTTTTATGAGTGCATAGTCCTCAAGATGGACAAAAGTTTATAGATGTTCATGAATGCCAAGATGGTAGCAAGGATCTCCGTGCTTCCCTGATTGCTGGTAGCAGGTTAAACTGCATAGCCTTTTGAGGGAAGTTTCTATTTCATGACAATGTACATATGTTAGAGTGCATTTCCTTTGTTTTGTCTTGAGACAGTTTCTCAGTCTGTAGCTCAAGCAGGCCTGGAACTCGCTATGCTGCTCAAGCTGGCCTCTAAGTCATGCTGACCCTTCCTTTGGCAGCAGCTTCTTCCCCAGGGCTGATTATATGCATGTTGAGCCACTATAATAGTTACTCTTCTCATTGCTTTGACAATGCCTGACAGCAAGCTACTTTAAGGAAGAAAGGTTATTGTTTTCCAGCTCACAGTTTGTCCATTTTGGTGGAGAAGGCTAGGCATCAGGAACATGGCCCAGCTGCTCATATACAGTCTGCAGTCAGTAAGCAGGTAGTGATGAATGCTGACAATCACCTTTCTATCTCCCTTTTATTCAGACCAAGGCCCCAGGCCATGGTGCTGCCCTCAGTTATGGTGGGTCTTCCTACCTTACATAAACTCATCTAGAAATTCCCCACAGACAGGCATGGAGATTTGTTGCCTATATTTGGCTTTGCAGATAGCTATCACATGACACTTATGCCTGGTTTGTAGAGCACTTTTAGTAGCAGTGTAATCTTTAGTTTTGAAAACTGCTACTGATGTTAGTTCATCCTCATTAATTTTTTGTCATGCAATTCCAATCTGATGTTAAGTTAATCTAGCTAATTGCATATCCCAGTTATTGTCATATTACTATTGTAATTTCTTTTTTACAATTGCACTAAAATCTTTTTATTTATTGCTGAGAGAAAGACAGACACAGAAAGAGAGTGAATGAGAGTGAGTATGGGCACACCAGGGCCTCCTGTCACTGCCAATAAATTATAGGTACATGTACCATTTTGTCTATCTGGCTTTGCGTGTGTACTAGGGAATTGAACCTGGGTCATTAGGCTTTGCGAGAAAGTACCTTTAACCACTGAGCAGTCTTGCCAGCCTCTATAATTGCCATTTCTGGTGGACATCATCCATCTGCTTATTCATTATGCATCTAATTTCATGCTTTTTTTTTAAATTTTTATTAACATTTTTCATGATTATAAAATATATCCCATGGTAATTCCCTCCCTCCCCACCCCCACACTTTCCCGTTTGAAATTCCATTCTCCATCATATTACCTCCCCATTACAATCATTGTAATTACATATATACAATATCAACCTATTAAGTATCCTCCTCCCTTCCTTTCTCCACCATTTATGTCTCTTTTTCAACTTACTGGCCTCTGCTACTAAGTATTTTCATTCTCACGCAGAAGCCCAGTCCTCTGTAGCTAGGATCCACATATGAGAGAGAACATGTGGCGCTTGGCTTTCTGGGCCTGGGTTACCTGACTTAGCATAATACTTTCCAGGTCCATCCATTTTTCTGCAAATTTCATAACTTCATTTTTCTTTACCGCTGAGTAGAACTCCATTGTATAAATGTACCACATCTTCATTATCCACTCATCTGTTGAGGGACATCTAGGCTGGTTCCATTTCCCAGCTATTATAAATTGAGCAGCAATAAACATGGTTGAGCATGTACTTCTAAGGAAATGAGATGAGTCCTTTGGATATATGCCTAGGAGCGCTATAGCTGGGTCATATGGTAAATCAATCTCTAGCTGTTTTAGGAACCTCCACACTGTTTTCCACAATGGCTGGACCAGATTGCATTCCCACCAGCAGTGCAGAAGGGTTCCTTTTTTTCCACATCCCCGCCAACATTTATGATCATTTGTTTTCATGATGGTGGCCAATCTGACAGGAGTGAGATGGAATCTCAATGTGGTTTTAATCTGCATTTCCCTGATGACTAGTGACGTAGAACATTTTTTTTGATGCTTATATGCCATTCGTATTTCTTCCTTTGAGAACTCTCTATTTAGCTCCATAGCCCATTTTTTGATTGGCTTGTTTGATTCCTTATTATTTAACTTTTTGAGTTCTTTGTATATCCTAGTTATTAATCCTCTATGAGATATATAGCTGGCGAAGATTTTTTTCCCATTCTGTAGGTTGCCTCTTTGCTTTTTTCACTGTGTCCTTTGCGGTGCAAAATCTTTGTAATTTCATTAGGTCCCAGTGGTTAATCTGTGGTTTTATTGCCTGAGCAATTGGGGTTGTATTCAGAAAGTCTTTGCCAAGACCAATATGTTGAAGTGTTTCCCCTACTTTTTCCTCTAGCAGTTTCAAAGTTTCCGGTCTGATGTTAAGGTCTTTAATCCATTTGGACTTAATTCTTGTGCATGGCGAGAGAGAAGAATCTATTTTCATCCTTCTGCAGATATTTATCAAGTTTTCAAAACACCATTTGCTGAAGAGGCTGTCTCTTCTCCACTGAGTATTTTTGGCATTTTTATCGAATATCAGGTGGCTATAGCTACTTGGGCTTACATCTGGGTCCTCTATTCTGTTCCACTGATCTACATGTCTGTTTTTGTGCCAGTACCATGCTGTTTTTGTTACTATGGCTCTGTAGTATAGGTTAAAATCGGGTATGGTGATACCACCAGCCTCTTTTTTGTTGCTCAGTATTATTTTAGATATTCGAGGTTTTTTGTGATTCCAAATGAATTTTTGGATTGTTTTTTCTATTTCCATGAAGAAAGCCTTTGGAATTTTGATAGGGATTGCATTAAATGTGTAGATTGCTTTAGGTAAGATTGCCATTTTCACAATATTGATTCTTCCAATCCAGGAACAAGGGATGTTTCTCCACTTTCTAGTGTCTTCTGCAATTTCTCGCTTGAGTGTTTTAAAGTTCTCATTGTATACATTCTTTACTTCCTTGGTTAGGTTTATTCCAAGGTATTTTATTTTTTTTGATGCAATTTTGAATGGGAGTGATTCTCTGATTTCATCCTCTGTGTGTTTGTTGTTAGCATCTATGAAGGCTACTGATTTCTGTGTATTTATTTTGTATCCTGCTACATTGCTGTAGGTTTTGATCAGCTCTAACAGCTTGCTAGTAGAGTCTCTAGGGTCCTTTATGTATAGAATCATGTCATCTGCAAATAATGATAACTTGATTTCTTCCTTTCCAATTTGTATCCCTTTTATGTGTGTCTCTTGCCTTATTGCTATGGCTAAGACTTCCAAAACTATATTAAATAGAAGTGGGGACAGTGGACACCCTTGTCTTGTTCCTGATTTTAGTGGAAAAGCTTCCAGTTTTTCCCCATTTAGTAATATGTTGGCTGTAGGCTTGTCATAAATAGCCTTTATTATATTGAGATATGTTCCTTCTATTCCCAGTCTCTGTAGGACTTTTATCATGAAGGGATGTTGGATTTTGTCAAATGCTTTCTCTGCATCTAATGAGATGATCATGTGATTTTTGTCCTTCAACCCGTTTATGTAATGTATTACATTTATAGATTTGCGTATGTTGAACCATCCCTGCATCTCTGGGATAAAGCCTACTTGGTCAGGGTGAATGATCTTTTTGATATACTCTTGTATTCTGTTTGCCAATATTTTGTTGAGAATTTTTGCATCTATGTTCATGAGGGAGATTGGTCTGTAGTTTTCTTTTTTTGTTCTATCTTTGCCTGGTTTTGGTATCAGGGTGATGCTGGCCTCATAGAAGGAGTTTGGTAGAATTCCTTCTTTTTCTATTTTCTGGAAAAGCTTAAGAAGCAATGGTGTTAGCTCTTCCTTAAAAGTCTGGTAAAATTCAGCAGTGAATCCATCCGGGCCTGGGCTTATTTTAGTTGGGAGATTATTGATAACTGTTCGGATCTCCATGTTTGTTATAGGTCTATTTAAGTGATTAATCTCATTTTGATTTAATTTAGGTAGGTCATATAGATCAAGGAAATCATCCATTTCTTTCAGATTTTCATAGTTTGTGGAGTATATGCTTTTGTAGTATGTCCCTATGATTTTTTGAATTTCTCTGGAATCTGTTGTGATGTTGCCTTGTTCATCTGATTTTATTAATTTGTGTCTCTTCTCTCTTTCTTTTGGTCAGATTTGCTAAGGGTTTATCAATCTTGTTTATCCTTTCAAAGAACCAACTCTTTGTTTCATTAATTCTTTGGATTGTTCTTTTTGTTTCTATTTCATTAATTTCTGCCCTAATCTTTATTATTTCTTCCCGTCTACTAATTTTTGGTTTGCCTTGTTCTTCTTTTTCCAAGGCTTTAAGGCGAAGCATTAGGTCGTTTGCTTGCGACCTTTCTAATTTCTTAATATAGGCACTTAAGGCTATAAATTTACCTCTTAGAACTGCCTTCATTGCGTCCCAGAGATTTTGGTATGTTGTGTTCTCATTATCATTTAACTCTATAAATTTTTTGATTTCCTTTTTGATTTCTTCATTGACCCACTCATCATTTAGTAGTGTATTGTTTAGTTTCCATGATTTTGTGTATGCTCTATAGCCTTTCTTGCTACTGATTTGTAGTTTAATTCCATTGTGGTCAGATAGAATGCAAGGAATTATTTCAATTTTCCTGAATTTGTTAAGATTTGCTTTATGTCCTAATATATGGTCTATTTTAGAGAATGTTCCATGTGCTGCTGAAAAGAATGTATATTCTGCAGCCTTTGGATGAAATGTCCTGTATATATCTGTTAGGTCCATTCCTTCTAGGACCTCATTTAGTCCAGATGCCTCTCTGTTTATTCTTTCCCTGGATGACCTGTCAATTGATGAGAGTGGGGTGTTAAAGTCACCCACCACCACTGTGTTTGGTGTTATCTGTGACCTTAGTTCTAATAGTGTTTGTTTGACGAATTTGGGAGCCCCCATGTTAGGTGCATATATGTTTAGGATTGTAATGTCCTCCTGTTGGAGTGTGCCCTTAATCAATATAAAGTGACCTTCCTTATCTTTCTTGACTAACGTCGGACTAAAGTCTACCCTGTCTGATATTAGGATAGCAACCCCTGCTTGTTTCCTAGGCCCATTTGCTTGAAACACCGTCTTCCAACTTTTCACCCTAAGATAATGTCTATCCTTTGTAGAAAGGTGAGTTTCTTGGAGACAACAAATTGTAGGATCCTGCTTTTTAACCCAGTCTGCAAATCTATGTCTTTTCGTTGGAGCATTGAGACCGTTGATATTAAGAGATATTATTGAAAGGTGTGTATTTATGTTTGCCATATTTTTGTGTGTGTGTGTTTTTGTGTTACTGGTTCTACCTGTGCTCTCTTCTGTTAACTGGTATTTGAGTATAGCTTGTTTTTTCTAGGTTCCTTATATGTGTGCTTTTCCTTTTGTTCAGCATGGTGGATTCTATCAAGTATTTTCTGTAGAGCTGGTTTTGTCTTCAAATACTCCTTTAACCTGCTTTTGTCATGGAATGTCTTTATTTCTCCATCTATTTGAATGGATAACTTTGCAGGATAAAGTAACCTTGGTTGACAGTTGTTATCTTTCAGAACTTGGAATATATCACTCCAAGTACTTCTGGCTTTAAAAGTTTGTGTTGAATAATCTGCTGTAATCCTGATGGGCTTGCTTTTGTAGGTAACTTGATTTTTCTCTCTAACTGCTTTCAATAATTTTTCTTTGGTTTGTGTGTTTGGAAGTTTGATTATAATGTGGCAAGGGGAGGTTCTTTCTGGGTTTTGTCTGGCTGGGGTTCTAAAGGCTTCCTGTATCTGTATTGGCACCTCTTTCCCAATTTGGGGGAAATTTTCCTCTATGATTTTGTTGAAGATGCCTACTATGCCTCTGGAGTGGAGTTCTTCTCCTTCTACTATGCCCTGAATTCTTATATTGGATCTTTTCATAGTGTCCCGAATATCTTGAAATTCCCACTCATACTTTTCTATAAGTTTGTCTTTCTCTTTGTTGGACTGCATTAGGTCTGCCGCCTGGTCTTCTAGCTTAGATATTCTGTCCTCTTCCTCATCCATTCTACTGGTGAGATTTTCTACAGAGTTTTTTATTTCATTGACTGTGTTCTTCATTGCTAGTAATTCTGACTGGTTTTTCTTTATTATTTCTATTTCCCTATTTATGTCTTGTATTGCCTTCTTTATTTTGTTAAATTGGTGTCCTGCCTCTTCTTTGATTCCTTTGATTTCCTCTTTGATTTCCTCTTTGATTTCTTCCTTGATTGTTTTCATGTGTTCTTTGACCTCTTTGAACATATTTATAATTATTCTTTTGAACTCTTTCTCAGGCATTTCCTCTAACTCTTTCTCTCTGGAGGACATTTCTGATGCATTAATACTTTTAGGTGGATTTATATCATGTTGCTTTTTAGTGTTTCTTGTGTTATAATGTATATATTTTTGCATCTTGGATTAAGTTAATGCTTGGATTTTCTAGCTAGCTGTGTATTCTTAGCTGTATCAATTGATTTGATGTAATATATTTTCAGGGTAGGACCTTAAGGTATTAGGTGTGGCTCTTACGACTCTCAGAGTATCTATAAAGATGTTCTTAGGGGTTGAGATTCCCTGCTATAGGAGTATTCAAGCAGGCTGAGTGGAATAAAATACAGGTAGATTCTAAAATTTAACTAAACACTGTACACATTCAGTCAAAAACAGCCCCGAGTATGTATGCAAGAGTAGTTATTATAATGACCAGATCTTCTATCAACAAAGAGGTTTAGATTTCTGGTCTGTTGAGGGATCCAAGTCAGCTTGTGACCAAGTGAGACCCTTCCCTGGTGCAATCCCAGTTACCTTGGGTGATTTTGGTCTCAGTCAAGTTGCTGCCTGGGTCGTCGGGCTGCTGTTCTGATTTCTGGAGCTGGGCACTTGCTTTTCCTACGGGGCAAACCGAGCCGCTGCTGCTGCCTCTGCTGCTCCCATAGCTGCCATCACCGGAGCCACCACCGCTGCTGAAGCTGCCGCTGCCGTGACCACCGCCGCTGCTCCCCCCGAAGCCGCTGCTGCGGGATCTGCCACCGCTGCCGCTCCTGGGTCCGCTGCTGCTGGGGCCGCTGGTAACGGTGCTGGAGCCGCTGAAGTTGCTGCCGAACTCTGCTCCTGCTTGGGTCCAGCTGTCAGCCCAAGTTGGCGTGGACGGTCCCGGGCCGCTGCTGTGTTCGCTGGAGCTGGGCTCAGGCGGTGGGGAGGGGAGGGAGCCGCGGCTGCTCTGGTTGTCTCGCTGCTCCACGTGTTCTACCTCGCGGTCTTCTCCTCCGCTGCTCGCTGCCGCTCTCCCCTCACGTTTCCCGAGTTGCGGAGAGCGCGGTGTGAGGGGAAAATCCCGCACCTGGCTTTTCCTGCGGCTCGAGCTGGTCTGGCGGTTTTCTGCTGCGCCACGGCTGCGGTGTTTGGCCGAGCTGCCTGAGCCGCTGGAGCCGCTTTTCCCGCCTGTGCGGGCTCTGGATGCTCTATAACTCTTCTACTTCTCCGCTGCCGCCTCAATTTCCTATACACCTCACTTTTTAGTAAAAGCGTGTATTTTGCTGAGTTTTTTTGGTCTTTTTCCCCCCTACGCTGCTTTGGCGTGGTACCTACGCCGCCATCTTAACCGGAAGTCCTCATGCTTTTTAATATATAGGTAATAGTTGCTTTAAGGTCTTTTTCTGTGAGTTGTAAGACAAAGATCCATATTTGATTGGTTTCTATTTATTCAATTTCTTCCTCTTTCCCTCCCTCTGTGTTTTAGAATAGTTCACAGTTTCTTTTGTTTTTAATTTATTTTTTAATATACTTATTTATTTATTTGAGAGAGAGAATGGGCATGTCAGGGCCTTCAGCCACTGTAAATGAACTCCATATGCATGAACCTCCATGTTCATCTGGCTTATGTAGGCCCTGGGGAAGTGAACCAGGGTCCTCTGGCTTTTCGGGCAAACACATCTTAACTGCTAAGCCATCTTCTATAAACTGATTTTTTTTTTTTTCTTCTGGTTTTGCAGGTCTCAATCTAGCTCAGGCTGACCTGGAATGCACTATATAGTTTCAGCGTGGCCTTGAACTCTCGGCGATCCTCCTACCACTGCCTCCTGAGTGCTAGGATTAAAGGCGTGTGCCACCATGCCCGTCATTTTATTTTATTTAAAAAATTTTTTTTTTAATTTATTTATTTGAGAGCGACAGACACAGAGAGAAAGACACATAGAGGGAGAGAGAGAGAATGGGCGCGCCAGGGCTTCCAGCCTCTGCAAACGAACTCCAGATGCGTGCGCCCCCTTGTGCATCTGGCTAACGTGGGACCTGGGGAACCGAGCCTCGAACCGGGGTCCTTAGGCTTCACAGGCAAGCGCTTAACCGCTAAGCCATCTCTCCAGCCCATGCCCGTCATTTTAAATATATTTTTTAAAATTTTTTGTTTTATCTTTATTTATTTGAGAGCAACATACAGAGAGAGAAAGAGGCAGAGAGAGAGAGAGAGAGAGAGAATGGGCACGCCAGGACCTCCAGCCACTGCAAACGAACTCCAGACACATGTGCCCCCTTGTGCATCTGGCTAATGTGGGTCCTGGGGAATCGAGCTTTGAACTGGGGTCCTTAGGCTTCACAGCAAGTGCTTAACCACTAAACCATCTCTCCAGCCCTTAAATTTATTTTTGTTAGTATATTAGATATCATAAATATGTTGTAAAGACTGAATTTCATTGTTTTTCTTTTCTTTTTCTGAAGAGTTATTTTGGCTTTGCAGACAGTTTACATTATTGAGTTGAAACTATAGTTTCTTTGTGTTTGGCCCAGAGCAGTTGCTTGTAATCCTGCTCAGTTCTTTTATCTGCTGCCATTATTTTGGATCTCCCCTCAGTATGCCTAAAGTAGTGATTGTCAAGAAATGAGATGGGTTTCATAAAAATATTTAAGGCTTGGGGAGATACCCCAGTGGTAAAAATGCTTACAACACAAGCATGTGGGCCTGCCTGACTTTAGATGCTTGGTCAACCACATAGAACACCTGGAGTAGTCACTCACACCTGTAATGCCTGTCAGTACAGAAGTGAAGACAGGTGGGTTCCTAGCGCTTACTGGTTAGGTAGTCTAGCTGAGATTGTGAATTCTAGTTTCAAAAAGAGTTTTTAACTCAAAAACTAATGGAGAGAGCATGGAGGAGGACACCTGACATGTATCTCTGGACACATATATGCAGAAACACCTGCACATATGTGACACACATATACATGCCTGCAAAGCGCACATATAAACAAGATTTTGGATCCTATGTGAATGTACATGTATCCTCAGTCCACAAACAGCAGCAGCCCTCTGCCTCAGTGACTGGGACCTAGGGTGAGCTGTGCTTCTGAGACCAAGGCAACCACATATCAGCCAGACAAGGTACTATTTGTATTCCCAGAGAATTTTTTCCCCAATTCCTTCCTGCTTTTGTCCTTCTTAGTGCCTTTCCATAGATTCTAAATTTATTCTAAATTTTATAGTACTTAGCCACAGAAGAATTTGTATGAACTTAGTATTCCATTTTCCTCAGCAAAACAACTTGATGAAAAAATAACATTTTAAAAGTTGATGAAACTGAAAGCTGGGATATGGAACTAGATCAGTCAATAAAGCTCTTCCCTTCCAAGATGAGGTCCTGTGTAATTACCAGAACCCAGCAAACATACTGGATGCGGAGATGCATTTTTAGGTGATGTAATCGTAGTTCTGAAGATGCAGAGACAGGTAGATTACTGATGTTCACTGGCCAGACAGTTCAGCCATATTGATGAGTTCCAGGCCATGGGAGACCCTGTCTCAAAGGACGTTACATGGCATTCCCAAATTAGAATAACAGTGGTTATCTTCTACTCCATCTCTTCTATCTCCACATACTAACCTAGATATATGTGCACACACTACTACACACACACACACAACCACACTCTGCACTCATCCAGTGCACCCCCATGCAAATACACACATACAATAAAAATAACAAACATACACAAAAAACCTAAAGGTCACTCAGATCAGCAAGCAGTGTGGAGTTTTCATAAGATTATTACTTTCCTAATCTGTACACTTTACTTCTAATAGTGAAAGCTGATTTCCTCTACATGCTTTTGCCCATGTCATCTTCTTGGCTCCCATGATGCTTGTGCTATGTTTGCTCAACACAGCTAGGTTGATTTTTAATGAGCTTCTAAGCCTGAGGTCCAGAGAAGGAGGGAAAAAAGATGAATGCTTAGGTGTTTCACTCAGCAAATAATCACACCTCCTTTGTTTCTCACATCATGTCAGCAAGTTCTTACCTGACTGAGGGGTTACAGCTATTAGAAAAATCTCCCAATTAAAGCTCCTGGCACAGAGTGGTAGAGACCCCTGCAAGAGAAAACAACAGAGCACAGCTTTACAACTACTGAGAGTGCAGTGCGGTGTGGCACAGTGTCTCAAAACATGATCTGTAAGCCCACAGAAAATTAGGCTACAAACTCATTTCCTTGAATAAAAGAAAAATTGCTTACAGGCTCATTGTTTTCTTCTGAAGAGATAATAGTATTGTTATATTTCCCCCCAGAATTTAATTATCCTATTGATAGGGTTGGTATAAGTAGATTAGCATTTTATCTCATCTGATTGAGTGACAGTACAATAATTCATTAACTGTTTTATTGCTGATTATTAAAATAGTGTTCAAAATTATTTGCATAATAGTTATTTCAAATTAAGTGATAATTGCATGTTTTCATAGATGACCTTCATCATTCTGTATTGAGATTTTCAACTAATTTTATTTTATTTTATTTTTTTATTAGTTTTGTATTCACCAAATACACTCAGTTTGGTACCATTATTAGGCTCATCCGTGACCTACCCCCTCCCCATTAGCTCCTCCTTGTTGAGTATGGTCATGCATTGTGGAGTTAGCCCACACTTATGGGTATGATAAATATCTCTGCATATCATGACCCAACATATGGCTCTGACATTCTTTCCAACCCCTCTTCTGCAAAATTTCCCTGAGCCATATTGGGTTCATTTTTGGTCTGCTTTAGTGATGAGGTGTTGGGGCCCTCTGGGTCTCTGGCTCTCTGATTTGGTAGGAGTTGATTTTTCTCTGTGTTGATCTCCTTCCCCCTTGTGCTGGTATCTGGTTCACCAGGAAAACAGCACCCTTGCTTGTTTCCCCAATTTTCTTAGTTTCAGCCAGGGCCCTTTTGAGGTATGATGGGGTGGGTCTCTCCTTAGGGTCTACATCTATCTGAAAATGAGAAGCAGAGTCACTAACGGAGAGTAAGTTAACACCAGGACAAATGGGATAACCCTTACTTTTTTATAGAGAATTTAATAGGTGCAGGCCCTCTTGTAGCCCATGATTGATGGTAGCTTGATAATGGACAGTGGGCTTATGTTTGGATATGGTTCTGACTTGTTTCCCAGCTCCGGCTATGCGTTCCATACCACTGAGGAGATCAGTCAGCCAAATCAAGAGTAGTTGGTTCCCCACCATGGCTGCGTGCCACTATTGCACTTGTGTGGGCATCACAACAGGTTATTTGCTGGTAAGTAGGTTAGAGCATAAGTTTCTTGGACAGATATTGGTCATTTTCCCCCAGTCGCCCATGTAGCACCTTCTGGCACTAGATGTACTGACGGTCTGGGGACTGACTCTCTTCCAGCTTCCAGCCATGCCATTCCATTTTACGTGTCAACCACATAAGGTGTCTTTAGCAGTAGGGTCTTACCACTAACCTTTGGTGGGTCATCAAGTGCTCTGACAGAAATCTGTCTGTCTTTTAGGAAACCTTGTAGGTCTCTCTGATTGAAAGCTTATTGTGTATGATAGCCACATGCTGGTACTGGGAGTTACAGGTCAGTGCCCACTAAGAAAAGGAGGGAAAAGATAACTAATATACAAGAGCTAGAGAGAAGAGAGAGAGAGACGGAGAGGGAGAGGGAGGAAGAAGGAGAGGGAAGGTGGGAAGCTGTAGAAGATTAAGGTTAGTCTTCATCATACCCTCTCCAGTGTCTTGTGGTTCAGATGTTTCCTCTAAGGGCCTGGTGAAGGTTCAGCCATTTGGTCTGCCTTTTAGGAAGTAGAATTTTATGGTACCATTGCCGTTTAGGTCTAGATTTGTGTTTCCCACTCCTCTGTTGCCCTCCTCTCCCTCCCCATCCATCCTAGTGTCTAGTCCAGGAGATGCTTGCTGGGTATGTGAGGTATCTTGGGTAGATTCAGGTTAGGTGCTATAGATGAGTGAGACTATGTGGCACTTTTTTTTTTTTTTTTTTTCTGTGATTGGGTAAGTTCACTGAGAATGATCTGTTCCAGGTTCAACCATTTTTCCTCCAATTTCATTTTGTCATTGTTTCTTACTGCTGTATAGAATTCCATTGTGTAGATATACCACATATTAGTTAATCCTTTCTTCTAGTGATGGACATCTGGGTTGATTATATATAATCTAGCTCTTAAAATAGCACTTCGCTATTACGAATTGAGCTGCTACAAACATGGTTGAGCAAATCTCTCTGGCCTGTGGTTTGAAGGTTTTAGGGTAGATGCCCAGTAAGGGAATAACTGGGTCTGTTGGTATCTCTATAGTCAGCTTTTTCTGGAGTCTCCATATTGCTTTCCAAAGTGGTTGTACCATGCTACGTTCCCACCAACAGTGGATGAGGGTTTCTATTTCTCCACATCCTCGCCAGCATTTATTTTCATTTGATTTTTTTATGTTTGCTATCCTTACTGTGGTAAGGTAGAGTCTCATAGTTGTTTTAAATTGCATTTCCCTGATGATTAGGAATGCTGACCATTTTCTTAAGTGTGTGTTTGTCATGTGTGTTTCTTCCTCTGTGAACTGCCTGTCCTACTCTTTGCCCCATTTTGTGAGTGGGTTGTTTGACTTTTTATTGTTTAGGTTTTTGAGTTCTTTTTAGATTCTAGAGATTAGGCCTCTATCAGTTGGATAATCAGCAAACGTTTTCTCCCATCCTGTGGGTAATCTACTGGCTTTGCTTATTGTATGCTTGTGTGTAAAGAAACTCTTCAACTTCTTGTGAACCCATTGCTTGAGTGACTGTTTAAGATCTTGAGGTACTGGGGTTTTGTTCAGGAAGTCTTTTTCTATTCCTATGACATGGAAAGTACTTCCTAAGTTTTCTTCCAGTAGTATTTGAGTTTCTGGTCTTATATTGAGGTCTTTGATCCATTTGGACTTGAGTGTAGTGCATGGTGAAATGTGTGGTTCAGGTTTCTGTTTCCTGCATGTGGTTATCCAGTTTGTCCAGCAACATTTGTTGAAGATGCTGTCTTTTTTCCAGCCTATATTGTTAGGTCCTTTGTTGAATATCAAGTAGCTATAGTTGCTTGACCCAAAGTCCAATTCCTCAAGTCTATTCCATTGGTCTATGCTCCTGTTTGTATGCCAGTGCCATGCTGTTTTTATTGCTATGGCTTTGTAATATAGCTTTAGATCAGGTATGGTGATGCCTCCAGAGATATTTCTTTTGCTGAGTATATGTTTGTATATGCAAGGCCTTCTGCCTTTCCATATGAAATTTGAGATCATTTTTTCTGTCTTTGTGAAGAACACTGTAGGGATTTTAATTGGAATTGCATTAAATCTGTATATTGCCTTTGGTAGGATTGCCATCTTCACAATGTCAATTCTGTCTATCCAGGAGCATGGGAGGTCTTTCTCTTTTCTCAAGTCCTCCTCAACTTCTTTTTTTGAGTGTTTTTATGTTCATTTCGGTAGATGCAGAAAAGGCCTTTGACAAGATACAACATCACTTCATGTTCAAAACATGGGAGAGAATTGGCATGGTTGGTTCATATTTTAACATAATAAAGGCAATATTAAAAGCTCCTGCAACCCAAATAATACTTAATAGAGAGAGACTTGAGGAATTCACATTAAGATCAGGAACAAGACAGAGTTGTCCATTCTCACCTCTGCTCTTCTTCAGTATAGTACTGGAAGTCCTAGCTCAAGCAATCAGACAGGAGAAGGAAATAAAAGGGATACAATTTGGAAAGGAAGAAGTTAAGTTAGCTCTATTCACTGATGACATGATTGTATATGTAAGAGCCCCAAGAGACTCCATCCCCAAACTCCTGAAGGTGATGAACTCCTTTAGTAAAGTAGCAGGATACAAAATCAATGCACAAAAATCAGTAGCCTTTCTATATGCAAATGACAAAGATACAGAGAAAGAAATAAGGGACATGGTCCCATTCTCATTAGCAACAACAACAAAAAAATAAAATACCTTGGAATAATGTTAACAAAAGAAGTGAAAGATCTATACAGCGAGAATTTCAACTAATTTTAATTTGAAGAATTATACCTTCAGTTTAATTAGGGTCATTAATTATTAGTATAAAATAAAATGTCATAAAATAACATATTTTGTTTTGATTTTTGAGACGGAATCTTTCTGTGTAGCCCTGGCTGACCTATAGGTTGCTATGCAGTCCAAATGGGCTTCAAATTTGTGGCAATCCTACTGCCTGTGGCTTATAAGTGGTAGAGTTTTAGTATATGCTGACATGCATGGCCTTGTTTGTTGTTCTTGTTTTTTATTTTAATTTAATTTATTAATTTTCTTTTCAGCAAATACAGGCAGTTTGGTACCATTGATTAGGCTCACCCATGATCTACCCCCTCCCAATGGACCCTCCTTGTTGACGTAAATGTCATGCATTGTGGAGTTAGCCCACAGTTATTGGTATGATAAATATCTCTACATATCATGACCCAACATGTGACTCTGACATTCTTTCTGCCCCCTCTTCCACAAAATTTCCCTGAGCCATCTTGGGTTCATTTTTGGTCTGCTTCCATACTGAGGTGTTGGGGGCCTCTGAGGCTCTGAGTCTCTGATTTGGTAGGAGTTGATTTTTCTCTTTGTTGGTCTCCTTCCCCTTTGTGCTGGTATCTGTTTCATCAGGAAAACAGCACCCTTCCTTGTTTCACCAATTTTCCTTAGTTTCAGCCAGGGCCCCTTTTGAGGTATGTTGGGGAAGCTCTCTCCTTAGGATCTGCATCTATCTGAAGCAGAGAAGCAGATTCTCCAACAGAGAGTAAGTTAGCACCCAGAAAATTGAGATAACACTTACTTTTTTGATAGAGAGTTTAATAGGTTTAGGCCCTCTTATACCCCATGATTGATGGTAGCTTGATATTGGAGAGTGGGCTTATGTTTGGATATGGTTCTGACTTGTTTCCCAGCTTCAGCTATGGGTGTCATACCACTGAGGGGATCATTTAGCCAAATCAAGAGCAGTTGGTTCCCCACCATGGCTGTGTGCCACTATTGCACTTGTGTGGGCATCACACCAGGTTATTTGTTGCTAATTAGGTTAGACCATGAGTTGCTTGGACAGATATTGGTCATTTCATTAACAAAATTCAAAATGAAAAGGAGAGATCACAACAGACATAAGTGAAATTGGGAGAATCATCAGGACTTATTTCAAAAACTTCTACTCCACAAAACTGGAAAATGTAGAGGAGATGGATAAATTCCTGGACGCATATCATCTACCAAAGCTAAACTCAGAGCAGATTAATCACCTCAATGAACCCATCACACTCATAGAGATTGAAAAAATAATAAAAAACCTCCCCAAAAAGAAGAGTCCAGGACCAGATGGATTCCCAGCCGAATTTTATCAAACCTTCATGGAAGAACTCAAACCAATCTTCCTAAAACTGTGCCACACAATTGAAGAACAGGGAAAGCTACCCAACTCCTTCTATGAAGCTAGTATCACCCTAATCCCAAAACCAGGCAGAGATGCCAGAAGAAAAGAAACTACCAGCCTATTTCCCTAATGAATATAGATGCAAAGATCCTGAACAAAATACTCGCAAACCAAATCCAACAACACATCAAAAGCATTATCCACCTTGACCAAGTGGGATTTATCCCAGGAACACAAGTGTGGTTCAACATATGAAAATCTGTCAATGTAAAACACCTCATAAACAAGCTTAAACATAAAAACCAAAATATCATTTCGATAGATGTTGTTCTTGTTTTGTTTGCTTGAATTGGTCAGTTTTATAAATGACATAATTTTGGTCCATGCTAATTTTCAAATAAATTTTTGGTAACTGAAGGTAATAGTAAGCAAATAAACAAAGACACAGAAGAAATATAAAGCAAATTTAACAAAGAAAATTAGTTCATTGAAGAAAAGAATAAGAAATGAGAAGGTAGTACATTCAGTGTGGGGGTTATTGTTTTAAGAACTATACAGAACTTGACATAGTGAGTTACTTAAACTCATCCCTCATACTCATTTTGGATATTGCAGTATCAGAAACTAAAACACAGCTTGGTCAGTTCAAAAGAAATAATAATTGTCATTAACAGCCTCACTAACATCAGGATCATCACAGTTTTCATGGTCAAAATTATCAAAGTGTATTAAGATACTTATTTTATCCCTGGAACTCTACTGAAAACTTTAAAAGTCTATTTTATTTTATTTTTTTCTGATGCTATGAGAGGCTACTATTAGTTACAGTTGAGAAAACTGAGTCTTAAAATATTTAGTTTGGGGGCTTGGGGATGAAGCTTAGGATGTGCTGGCATATCATGCACAGAGCCCTGGGTTTGATCTCCAGCACTGCATAAACCAGGTGTGGTGGTGCGAATGTACACTCCCAAGCACTTAGAAAATACACACAGGAGGTTCAGAAGTTCAAGGTCTTCCCTGGGTATGTAGTTAATTCCAGGCTAAACAGGCTCATGAAACTCTTTTCAAAAGTAAAAAAAGGGGGAACCATTCATAGGGGTAAGTGGGGAAAGGGACAAATTGAACCAAATATAATCACTCATATGTATGAAAATGCTATAATGAAACTAATTATTTTAAAGTTAATTAAAAAAATACTTGGCAATGTCTTGGTATATAAATGGTGGAGACTGAACTGAAAACGAATGTTCCTCACACCTAGGTCCATACTGTTAATCATATTAATGAAGGGGAAAACTAACCTGGAAAGAATATTAATCTAGTGTAACTAACTAAGATCTCTTGGTTACAGCTTGTCATTAAGCAAACATGCTTATGTGATAGCCAAGATAATTTGCTACCACTTCAAGAATATGTTATTTATTTTTGAAATGTACTATTTTAGTTCTCAGTTAACCTTGAACTTCTAGAATATTTGAAACATATGTGGTGGTCCATGTCTGCTACCCCAGCATCTGGGAGGTGGAAGCAGGAGGATCAAGTGTTCAAGGACGTTCCCAGCTATGAAGCCAGTTCAAGGCTAGCCTGAAGTACATGAAACCCTATCTCAAAAAAAAAAAAAAAAATACAAGGAATCTTTGCCCACTTCAGATTTGGGGGCACTGACATTTTCAAAGAAGGAACATTCTTCCAACAAGGCAGTGATGTGTAATTATAGACTAGTGATTTATTTTTCTTTTTTTCTACTAAGGAAAAATTGGATGTGGGGATGAGAAAAGAAGTTGATGGCATGGGAACTTCTGAAATAAAATACGGGGACTCTGTATGCTACATACAACATGTGGATACAGGCCTTTGGCTGACCTACCAGTCTGTGGATGTAAAGTCCGTGCGAATGGGATCGATACAGCGGAAGGTAAGATCTTATATACAGCTCATAGCAGCCATTTTCATGAATAAAATCTATAAACACAACACCCAAAAGACATAGAAAACCCTTCCAGCCACCTGCTCCTAGTGCATTGTTTTGCATGTTAAAGGTCAAATTCTGCCATATGTTTATTTTAGTATTGTAGCCAAGTGAGTCTGTATATCAAGTTGCTTGCCAACATATACAACCCCATCTGCTCAGTCTTTTAAATACCATTTAAACAATGGAGAAAGTAATAATTAATATTAATGAATTGTTTAAATTTCAGTGTCTTCAATCCTGTAAGAAAAAATCCCACTCTAGTAGAATTTGGTTTTGTAAGGTGAACCACTGATAGAAGTTACATCACTGATATGTAGGAATATGGTCATGGGATTCATGAGTCTAAGTATAAGGTGAATACTCTGTCTTCTGGGTTCTCAGTTGACCTAATTATTTATTTATTCTTGCTGCTTCTATAAGGCTTCCATTGACCACTCATGGCTCACAAACAGTCATCAAATATTTAGATGATTGGGTTCCCATTCTGACTACCCACATTCTCTGGATTTTCTGTTTTTAGGCATCACCTTTAATTTCCTATGAGTGTCACTGACAGTACACTTCTTGCAGTCCTTCAGAAAATCATGGCTTTCCATCCCTTGCTTTTTTTTTTTATTTTTTGTTCATTATTTATTTATTTATTTGAGAGCGACAGACACAGGGAGAAAGACAGATAGAGGGAGAGAGAGAGAATGGGCGTGCCAGGGCTTCCAGCCTCTGCAAACAAACTCCAGACGCGTGCGCCCCCTTGTGAATCTGGGTAACGTGGGGCCTGGGGAACCGAGCCTTGAACCGGGGTCCTTAGCTTCACAGGCAAGCGCTTAACCGCTAAGCCATCTCTCCAGCCCTCCATCCCTTGCTTTTTACGTAAACAATTTCTTTTTCTGTTTTTTTATTTTTAGAGAGAAACACACACACACACACACACACACACACACACAGAGAGAGAGAGAGAGAGAGAGAGAGAGAGAGAGAGAGAGAGAGAGAGAGAGAGAGAGAGAGAGAGAATGAGAATTGGTGCATCAGAGCCTTGCAGTTGCCTCACCTTTGTGTGTCTGGCTAACATAGGATGTGAGGAGTAGCACATGGGTCCTTAGGCTTTGCAGGCAAGCACCTTAACCATCAAGCCATCTCTCCAGACCTGTTTCTTCTTCTTGATGTAGTCTCTGAATATTGTTTTGTCCACTTGAGTCTTATCCATCCTTCCCAGGCCAAATTTAAAAATAATTTTAGAAGTTCTTCATCCTTCAGCTGATTCGCTTTCTCATCTGTTCCATCATAATATTCTTATATATATTTTTACATTATATATATATATATATATATATATATATATATATATATATATTCCCTGTGATATTTAATTTACTTATGCCAAAGTGTCTCCATGTCTCTCTCTCTCTCTCTTCTCTCTCCCTTCCTCCTTTTCTCTCTCTCTCTCACCCTCTTCCTCTCTTTTTCTCTCTGTCCTCACAGCAGTGAGGGTTCCCTAAGGAAGAACATGTGAGTATATTGCACATGTTTGTATACATAGTTCAGTATGTAAAACCAAATCAAATTCATATTAGTTTTAAAAATATGAAACTTAGTAAGAAAGGATTTTAATGAGGTAGAGATTTCTTTCAATAGATTAATTCATTAAAATCTTTACACACAGTCCAGAATAGATTAATCACTCTTACTGTGATCTGTTTACCATAACCAGTACAGGTTTTAAGGACATTGAGACCATCAATGGATTCAGCTTGTATCTATTTCAGGACTATCTTCTCCATTGGTCTGGCTATAAGACCATTATCGTCCTACTGAATGTATCACTTGTTTTCAACTTTTTAAATCTACATTCATCATTCTCATTCTAAATTTAGTTTTGTGTGTGTGTGTGTGTGTGTGTGTAAAATGTGCTTTCTAACTCCTACAATTGAAAGTGGCTGTTTTACAACAAACCAAGGCAACAAAATGAAAAGCAAGCAGTACAAAATACCCTTGGGGTTCCTTTATTCATCAACATTTTATTGATCTCATTGTTTACATTAGTCTTCCATCATTTTCTGTGTCTCAGGAGATTATTATTGTGATTTGTTTTTAATTATTATAGGGAAACTTACGTGCCTTGAAATACAAAGTTTAGCTTTGAGAGTTGACCATTAGTTACAATGGTGTGATCCACACTTATCTGCATATTCAGCACTGGCATTTTCCCAGAAAGTTTCTCAACATTATATTCCAAATCATCCTTGCCTTTCTTATCAGAGTTACCTGTTTTTCTTTTTACTTTTCAACCATAGATTACACTTCTCTTAATCACTTCTCTTTCAGCCAAGTGCTTTTGTCCTTCTTGTTGTGTTTTGATCACTGTTAGTTTTCTCATCACCATGACCAAATAACTAACAGAAACATCATCTGGATTTTTTTTTTGGCTCCATTTTGTGGAAGGTTTAATTCTCATAGCAGGGAAGGCATAGCATTAAGAGCATGTGGAGGGGGATTCCTTTTGGTTACTAGGGTTTTATTATTTTTTTTCATGTTTACTATTATTATTTTACAAATTGATTTGTTTACATGGGGAGAGAGAGAGAGAGAGAGAGAGAGAGAGAGAGAGAGAGAGAGAGGGAGGGAGAGAGAGAGAGAGAGAGAGATAGGAGAGAAAACTGGTGTACCAAGGCCTCTTGAAACTGCAAATGTACTCCAGGTTCAGGCATCATTTTGTGTATCTGGCTTACATGGGTACTGGTGAATTGAACCCAAGCAGTTAGACTTTGCAAGAAAGTTCTTTTAATCACCGAGAAATCTCTTCATGCTTTTATTATTGCTTTTGAGATGTTGTCTTTTCATGTTTACCAGACTAGCCTTGAACTTGGGTGTTCAAGTGATCCTGCTTAGTCAGCCTCCTGAGTGCATAGGACTACAGGTGTATGAAACATGTCCATCTCTGTAGATGATTCTTTACTATGACTCTACTTGCTCCTCTGCAATGCCCAGGCTTTTGTTGTTGGGTTTGATGCTGTTGGGTTTTTCCTAGAATTGTATTACTATAATTAATATTCTGTGCTTCTGCTTTATGTTGTACTTTCAACCTAGTTTTTGAGAGGTTTATTTATCTTCCTAGAGAACTGAAATTTGGGTTTATCCATTCTTTTTAGTATTTTTCTCTTAGTTCATTAAATTTCCCTTTTCCTTCATTAATTCCTCTTTATTATTTATGCTTTTTGTAGGGTCTCAAAAATGAGTCATACATTCCTTAGTCATTCCTTCTCTACTAGTAGAAGTGTGTAAGGATAGAATCTGTCTCACTGATGTGTGCATTAGGAATAGCACTGTAATGAATGGATTGAATGGCCAGTCTGTGCAGGGATCTGTGCATATTAATTAACCTGAACACAGCAGCTTGCCCATGTCTTATGCCTGGCTTTTGATTGTATTTGTTGTCATGGCTCAACTTTTAGAAAGCATATCTTGTTGTCAGGGAGAGAGGTACTGGGGATGAACCTAGGGTTTTAGGTATGCTAAGCACTACTCTACCACTGAGCTACATGCTTGGCCCTTTTTAATATTTTATTTTGAGACAAGATCTTGCTAAATTTCTCAGGTTAACTTTGAGTTTGGAGATTTAATCCTCCTGAATAGCTCAACCTCCTGAATAGCTGGGCTACAAGCATGGCAATCTACACACAGTGAGAACATGTTTTCTTAATTCTGGTTTAGAAAGATGTTGAGAACAATTGCATTGTTTCCATATCTTACAGGCTATTATGCACCATGAAGGCCACATGGATGATGGCATAAATTTATCCAGATCTCAACATGAAGAATCCCGCACAGCAAGAGTCATCCGGAGCACTGTATTCCTCTTCAATAGATTTATAAGGTAGTATTTATTGTGGTGGTGGTGTTGGCTTGATATTTTATTTTTGTTTTATTCATGGATTTACAAAGAGACAATTATAAAATATACCATGATTATAAATATATAATTTGAAAGGTCCACATAGTATAATTAAATGCGCTAATTTGGAAATCTTATAACTTTGTAAAAAATGAACATAAAATTATATTTAATTTGTAATTGACTATTATAGGGGAAAATTTTTTTTGGTTCTAGACCTTCTTAATTTCATTTTACAATGAAGGTAATATATCCTAGACACTTGATGAGTTTTGAACCATGTAAAATTAATGTGATTCTTGTTATAGTTAATTTTTCTGCCTAGTAATTAAAACCATTAAATTGCATATCCAAAATCTAAATCAACCTTGTGGCCAAATGGTTTTCTTGTAACATAGTAATATACAATCTGATCTTTGATGATTGTCATCTATTTCTTTAACTTTGTAAATTTGTTGGGGGATATTTTCCTGTAAATATTCAGATTTATATAGATACATATATATGAATAAATAAAATGTAAAACTTTTTAAAAACAACTATGCTTTTAAAAATTTGTAAAATATGTCTTGCTTTTTTAAAGTTTGCAAGTTATGAGAGTGTATATGTTTTGTATTTATTGGCAGTATTTCATCATTTTTGTAGCTTACTCTATTATTAATGTTTTACTAGGCTATTATAATCTTGTATATTAAAGATACTAATTACATATCATATATAAATTACAAATATCTTTCACAATTTGTCAGTTTGGAAAATAATTTCCAAGTATTTTTATAGTAGCTGCATTAATACAGCTTCTCTTTTGATATCCAACATTTAAAGACCTTTCTATACCAAATTATATTAATATTTACTCCTTTTCTTCTTCAGTTAAGGTGATTAACTTAGTTTATACATGTATATATGTGTTGGGCTGTGTATATGTCCAAAGATATAGGTTGCTTTCAGCCTCATATATATCTAGTACTTATTTCATTTCCTGCCTCATTTACACCTTGAACTTCCAGGTGGAATAAGGTTTAGCGATGAGGTAGGTATCAGTTTTGTAGTACATTTATTAGTTGTATTTCTGTTAGGTGTTACTTATATTATTTTCATCTATATACTTGTCACTTATATTAATTAGAAAATCTTATAGAGGTGTTGAAACTTGGGAATAGAATAATTCAGTTGATAGATGATAGAAAATTTCATACAGAACCTTAGAATGTTCATAATTTTACTATTTCTAGTGATTGACAAAGCCAAAGTTATATATTCCAAAGTTATTTTAAAGTTAAAAAGCTAAGCTAATTCCCATTAGTAAAGCCTTTATGTTTTTAAAATATGTTTAATATATCCAGAAAATAGCCAGAAAGAATAAAATTTTGCAATAAAATGTTGTCAGATAGATTCACTGAAGCAGAGAGCAGAAATATAAGAATGGTATTTTTATGCATTTCATTTTATCATTACTACAATGTTATTCTGTGGAGGTAGTCTAGTATTATTTAATGGTGTCCATTTTATTATTGTCTTTGACAAACTCTGAAATAATTTTGATGTTGCAGCATCATGCTTGAAAATGCTTCTCAAGTACATTCAAAGCTGTGAGTTTTAAAACAGAACCTCAGTAGTTGGAAAGGAGCACTCCTTAATCCCACTAATGACATTCTTCAAATGTCAGAAAGTGTATAATGGTAGTGTCTCTTAATCTAAATTTTAAATGCATTTTTGTTGGGTAATAATAGGAACTTGCTTTAATATGCTGTTTACTGATCGATAAACATACTTTCTAAATTAACATTAATAGAGAGATGGGTAGTGAGAAAGTGTGTGTACATGTATGTATTTGCAGTGTATAGTACTGGAGTTAACACAGGGACTCAGAACTGTTAGCAATCACTGTACCAATTCCATCCCATATATATGAAACTTTAGTGTATTAACATACTGCAAATTGATCCTATTACCATCAGACCACCAGATTACCCTCTTTTTTCCCCTCTCCCTCTGTGGGTTAGTCCTCAGTGGGGGGGTATTGGTAATCACTATGGGTTTCTGTGGGGAGGACAATGTCTCACAGTACACCTGCCCACCCAGTGGATCTTAAATTTACTCCATCCCCTCTTCCACAATGTTTTTAAAGCCTTGGAAGGCATGTTGTAAGTCTCCTTTAGTGTTGAGCTCTTAGAAGCCTCTTATTTTCTTCACTCATGAATTTTGAGTTGTCTTAGTGTCTACCACCATATCCTTGGAGGAGGAGGTTCTCAGGCTAGCCATGAGAGCAGCACTCATACTTAATGTACTACTTCCTGCGTAATATTCCTTGGGCCCTGGAAGGTATGATAGAGATGACTCATCATCCAGTCCTAAGTACTCAGCTTACTCCTCTTGCCTAGACTTTATTTTTAACTATGGAAACTAAAAAGAATAGCACCTAGAATCAATGATAGTGAAACCTAAAACAAATCCTCAATCAACAAACCCACAAACCCCGAAGAAGTGAATGTCTGTTCTGTATCTGAGAAGATTTGGCTTTGAATCTTTAAAGTATGTGGTGAAAATCAGTTGATTTCTGTTGTAGCCACCTTCATGTTGTTGGGACAGAACACCTGACCAAAAGCAGATGATGGAAGCAAAAGTGTTTATTTTGGCTTACAGTGTCAATGGGAAGTCACATGATGGCAGGGAAAAAATGTTGGTAGAACAGAGGCTGGATATCACCACCTTGTAACAGCAGGTGGAAAACAGCACCAAGAAAGAGAACTGCCAGTGACACCACACCTCCAACAACAAGGTTCCACTTTCCAAATTGCCACTAGCTAGGGACCAAATTTGGAAAGCATATGAGTTTATGGAGGACATCTGATTCATACCATCATAGTTTCATATTTGAACCAAACATTGCTTTGCTGATGGTGGTCTCTCAGCCTAACAGAGTTTATTGGAGATGAGTGGTTCTGGGTGTTACTTGATGTGATATACATGTGATAATTATATGACATGGTACACAGTGCCAACATGAATATGTTTATTTTATGGCTCCTAGAGAGGAGGCCCTTTCTCACACATTCATTTTACTGTGCTTTATATCTTCGGACAAAAACACAATACACTGAGGTTGTGACACCGACTTACAGAAGTGTCTGCTGTTGGTTCAGGGGCCTGGATGCTCTGAGCAAGAAGACGAAGGGGCCCACTGTTGACTTACCCATAGAGTCGGTGAGCCTAAGTCTGCAGGACCTCATTGGCTACTTTCACCCCCCTGATGAGCACTTGGAACATGAGGACAAGCAAAACAGACTGCGAGCCCTGAAGAACCGGCAGAATCTCTTCCAGGAAGAGGTGAGGACTCCCTCATTCCTATTCTGTCTTTCACATGGGAAAATCCTTTAGTGGTGATGAAAATACTCCATTCATTCCATATCTTTACATATCTTGGTATAGAGAACCAAGGGTCCAACTGAATAGGGAAATAGGCCTTGCTCATTATTTTTATTTCTCTGTTACACCTATGACATAAGTACTGTGTTATCAGCCCTTACCTGGCCATTTGTCAGCTTAGTAGCTTGCTTTATGTTAGGATAATTAAATATAGAACCATACATACATACAGGCCTGGGCTAGAAAGAAAGATAGTTTCAGTGGTAAAGTACTTGTCATGCAACTATGAAGACCTGAATTTGGATTTCTAGCACCCATGTAGATGCTGAACAGGCATGGAAGAACACCTGTAATCCTAGGTGGAGATAGGGGATTCTTGGGACAAGCTGTCTAGCTACACTAGCCTAATGAGTGAGTCCTGGATTCATATGATGGATTTTTTCTCAATAAATAATTCAGACAGTGATTGAGGAAGACACTCAAAGTTGATTCTGGCCTACACATACTCCTACAAATGTATCCACACACACATGAACTTGTATAAATACACCCTTGCACACCATACAAACATACATGCAAAAAAAAAATCTAGTCTTTAAAGAAATATCAGTATTTTCAAAGTCCATACACTCCGGAGTTTCATTGTGGGCTTCTGGGATTGATGGTGTCCACCAGGACATCTGGCCAGCATTTCAGGTCTTAGTGCTCTCCTCATGGGGAATAATGCAAATTGTAGGAAAAAGTTATGTTGTAAAAACATTTAAGAAAAAAAATGGAGCACATTGCTGGGCGTGGTGGTGCATGCCTTTAATCCCAGCACATGGGAGGCAGAGGTAGGAGGATCGCCATGAGTTTGAGGCCACCCTGAGACTACATAGTGGATTCCAGGTCAGCCTGAGCTAGAGTGAGACCCTACCTCAAAAAACAAAACAAAACAAAACAAAACAAAACAAAACAAAACAAAACCAAAAAACCAACAAAAAAAGGAGCACATTGTTGAGTTTCCTAAATCTCTAAATCTGTGTTGTACTTTTGTACTTTAAAGCTGTTTTGTTGCAAGTGTATGCATTTTTGTGTACATGCATGTGAAATGTATGCATATTTGTGTGTGTGTGTGTGTGTGTGTGTGTGTGTGTGTGTATGTGTGTGTGTGTAATTCAGAGTTCAGTGTTGGGTACCTTCCTCAGTTGCTCTCCACCATATTTTTTTTCTTTTGAGACTAGATCTCTTGGTGAATGTGTTCATTCCACCTAGTAGACTAGATTAGCTAGCCAGCAAACCCTAAGGGTCCTCCAAACTCTGCCTGTGCAGTGCTGGTATTATAGGCATGTGCAGCCAGCCACACCTGGCTTCCCTGTGGTTCTTGGGATCTGCATTCAGGTCCTCATGCTTGCACTGAAGACACTTTACAAACTGTGCCTTCTCCCCAGCCCCTAAACCCAAGTTTTAATACTTTGGCATGGGCACAAATTTTTTATGTTGTTTTACTGTGTAAAGAATGAAATGTTCTGATCATCAGTGCACAAAACCACAGGAACTGTCATCATAAACCAATAATATGATAATAGGAATTATTTTAGTAGGTGTTCTTATCTTTACCCTTATTAAATTGCTGGACTGATCTTGCAGTCAGGTTCACATTGCTGGCAGAAATCACACAACCAAGTGCAGCTTGTGGGGAAAAAAAGAGGTTTATTTTGGCTTACAGGCTTGAGGGGGGAAGCTCCATGATGGCAGGGGAAAACAATGGTGGAAATCAACCCCTGGCCAACATTAGGTGGACAACAGGAACAAGAGAGTGTGCCAAACACTAGCAAGGGGAAACTGGCTTCAATATAAATAAGCCCACCCCCAACAATACTCTGCCTCCAGGAGGCACTAATTCCCAAATCTCTATCAGCTGGGAACATAGCATTCAGAACACCTAAGTTTATGGGGAGCACCTGGATCAGATCACCACAACTGATTACTTGATATATGAAATACTCATATATAACTATATGAATATTTACTTAATATATGAAAGAATTGAGCCTAAAGTTGGGCTATGGAAAATTAAAGTATTGGTTTGAATATTATCAAACTAGTATTGGATTAGGTGGGCTGTTTCTCATCTAAGATATTTCTAAACTGTATTCTGGAAATGTTCTGGTGTCAGTGGTGTCTCTTAAATTCTCTGTCAAGTAAGTTAACTTAATTAGACACTGCTTTATAGCCTTTCCTCTCATAAGTTTTGCCTTGGTTTGAAAACCACAATTAATAATAATAAGTTTAGATGGTTCCCTACAAAATTTTATAATTTTTTTTATATTCTTTAAAATGCATTTTCATGGACTTTATTTTAGTTGATTTACTATGTAGTTTAGTAGTTACCATAATGCTTATTAAATATAAAAGGAGGTACTTAGATGCTCCCTTAATAGTAGAACACTATTGATGACCTATTTATTTTGATTGCTATTAAACATTACAAATGTAACATGAATTCCATATTTTATATTTTTCTTGTGGTTTTAGTTGATAATGGCAACCAAGAATTGAAAATCTATCTGAATGGCTTGAACAACATTGAATTTCACATATAATTGTGTTTGTTCCTGTTAGTTAAGTAATGTTGTCAATTTTCCTTGGATTAGCAGACATATGTTAAGCCAGACATCTTTTTAAATCAGGCAATAGCAGAGCTAGGTGTTTTCATTGTGGGAGAGTTTTCTATTCTGTATTCTATAGCCCATGCTTCCATCAAACTTGAAACAACCTTCTTGATCCAGCCTCTGTGGTTCTGGGATTACAGGGATGGGATACTATGTCCAGCTCAAAATTAACTTCTGATTAATCCCACCCTTTCCAGGGCATGATCAACCTAGTTCTGGAGTGCATAGACCGGCTTCATGTCTACAGCAGTGCAGCACACTTCGCTGATGTTGCGGGAAGAGAAGCAGGGGAGTCTTGGAAATCCATTCTGAATTCTCTTTATGAGTTGCTGGGTAAGGACTGTGTTCAAGACATCTATGTTTGTCTGTTTAACATGGTCATATTATACTTACAGCAACTTTGTAGCATGCCTCTTAATCAGGACTTTTATTTTTATTATTAAAAACATTTTTTGTATGGTTGTATCATGCGTTGGCACCAACTCTTCCCTTCTTCCTGCCCCCATTCCACAGGGTACCCTCTGCAGAGAGGTTGCTGCTTTTCCCCATGGGGTTGTAGGTTATGCATTTTGGGGGCAACAGCCAGTTATTGGGGGGGGGAAGTGCCTCTGGGCATGACATCTCAACCTATGACTCTTATAATCTTTCCATCTCCTCTTTCACAAAATTCTCTGGGACTTGGTAAGTGCGTTTTAAGTCTACTTCAATGGTGAGGTCTTAGGAGCCTCTGGATTTGTGCTGACTTCCAATTTTGAATGTCATTGATCTAAAGCCAATGAAGCTTGGTGCATAAACCCATTTCTGAATGTGAAAGGTAGCCTGAGGAGTACACAGGTTTTGATTACAGTACGAGGAGCATGGAGGCTACTTCTAATGGGTAACAAGGTTCCAAATGGATACTTATTAGATATTTCCTTTTTTGATTCTAGAGTTAGTACCACAAAACTCCTCTCTTTATAGCTCTAGCATGTCAGGGCTCTGCTCTAGTGCCCTTCCCTTGTCTTTATGAGATCCGTATGTGGCAACTTCTAAGTATGCACAACCTCATTCAGCAATGCTTGTAGTGCTTTATTTGCATCACATTCCTGTTCACTCTGTGAAGAGGTAGGTATTCAATATAAACAGCCAGCACTATTATAGAAGCGTCTACCTATCTCTTATTAACAACTGAGAAGAGTTAATTTTGCCCATTTCAAGTCAGCAAGCCTCTTTGACACTTAGCACTTATATGCAATGCAGCATTTAGTACATTTGTTATTTTGTTATACACAGGCTTGATTTCAAAGGCAAGAATAATAGCTTCCTGTTCTTGTGTCACTGGCATATATTAGATACTCCACAAATGTATATTCATTAAATAACTGACTTCTGATGAAATAGGCAATTATACCTGAGTATAAGGCATTTTTAATGTGAAGGATTGGATGTCAAAATATTTGAAAATCCTTCATAATGTAGCTAAACCTCATTAAAATTTATAGAGTCATAATACAATTTAGTCATAATTGTACCTATTAGGATTTTTAATATGTTTTTCTTAGGGTGAGTTTCTTGATAAACCATTAAAATTAAGCACATATGCTTTGGTACTTTCATGGTGCTAGCATTTCTCTGAAAATGCCTGAAAAATTGAGTCCTTATAGAAATCTAGATTCATTATTTTATATATAACAATCATTGGAATAGGGATATTTTGTTGCTAAAATTCTAAAGCACATATTTTATATGAAAGTAATAACATTGAATTTCTGAAAATAAGAGAAATTGCATTATGATAGTGTTTTTAACACTATAGTATGATTTCTTTTCTTGGTATGACATGGGCTGGATCCTAGATGCTTAACTAAAGAGGTTGTGTGATCCAGGATAGAACAAGTCTTGTGGAAGGAACATTGTTATTGGTAAATCAAGATATCTTATTTATCACTCTGTCAATTTCTTCCATAGTCTCAGTTCACTAATCCTTTTAGCAAGTCACATGCTCATGTTTGTTTCCATGACTAACAAACATGTCACATATCATGTTTAGTGTTATCATGACTTTCATGAACTTGCAGCAAAGCACACCCTTCAACCAATCATTTAAGGCTATGTATCCCTTAAGCCTGTACTCCACAGAGTTGTTTAGGCATTCAATTTGATTAGTTTAGAGCCTTTAAAGTAGCTTTAATATATCCTGCAATGCTGGAGACTTGGATGAGAACAAAGCTCACTTCACAAATTAGTTTTGTGTTTTACTTTTTGTGGAACATGGCTAGAGAACTATTTTTAACTGGCATACCTATGTAAGTAGGAAAAGGGAAAGTGGTGTAGGTGGAGTAATGAATCCATTGGGATATCATCTTTTGGATATAAAGAAAACTCTGACTCATATGGCCTTAAACCTCATGGGGCTTCGTGGTCTCACATAAGTGGCAATCTACCACAGAATTTAACTTAATTTAGTTTCCATTGTGCCTGCAGAGCCTCTATGTGTGTGTGTGTATGTGTGTGTATACGCGTGTGTGCATCCTCTGCTTTCTCTGGGTTATTGTGGGTTTAGCTTCCTGTTTCCCTTGATGACATCACCTGGCTGTGCTTAGGTTCTAATGTGTGAACTTTTTTCTGACACAGGAGAAGGGAAACAAGTCATCTTGAGAAAAAACAAAACAAAACACATTACTTCCCAAAACCTGTAAAACCCACATTTCATATCCCATTGACCCAAATTCTGTGGCTATTCCAGAAATAGGTGCTCTAACAAAGGGGAGAGGATTTACCAGTAATTATTTCAACTAGTCAGGGAAAACCTTGTAACATCGGGCAAACCCGCACACTTCCTGGCCCTCATTTAGAAAGTAGAAATTATAGAGGAAGGTCACATACCCATCATAAATGCTAGCTTGTGTATTTTACTCATGCAAAAATTTTGATGAATGGAATTCTGTCTGGTGCTTTTCATCTGCTACCTAGCACCATGTGGTAAGCTGCGTAGGCACTCAATAAACATTAGTCTGATTTATTTAATGAACACATAGCAGAGATTCCTATTGATTTTGGGCAGCAGGGTGCATTCAGCCATTAATTGACTTTATTAAAAATCAATGGGTTTATTTTTCCTCTTCCATGAGGTCCTTTTCTTGAAAAACACAAGCCTGAGCTTTCATGTATAGAAGCAACCTCTGAGAAAATGACCCCTCCCCCTTTTCCCAGGGCCCTGTCTCTACCACTGATATGACTTGAGACTGGTTACTAAATTTATGCTGTTTCCTGATGTGCAAATTAGAGGAAACAATGTTGCCTGTTTTTAGAGTTATTGTGCCAATTACATGCTTTAATATGCCAAACAGGGAACAACTGGCACATACTGTTTTAAATGCTATGTATAAAATGGTGCTAATGATTCTGCTTCTAAGATGGCTCATGTTGGGTATGTTGTCACATTTTCAGCATAGCATACTATGTTGTTGTTCTTGTCTGTATTCCCATTTCTTTTGGACATTCATTATTACCACCCTTTTCTTTGTTAACATAATGACACTTTCTTCTTTAACCTCTGTTTTCATCCTTGATTTTGTATTTAAAAATGTCTTAGAAACTTCATGCAGGAATGATCTGGATGAGTTTATGGAATATATAGGGTAACAATTATTGGATCACACTGACGCTTTGTTTCCTTATTGGAAGAGAGGGAAAACAAAACAAATCTTTATTATCTCTGGAGTGAAAATTTCATATTCTGATATTCTGCTCAATCTTTGAAAACATAGGATACAACACCATGAATAGCTGATACTCAGTAACTACAATCAGCTGCTTTCATTAATGGTTCAACATCCTCTGTATAAGTCATTGCAGATGGGAAATATTGCATCTGTACTATGTACAGACTTCTTGTTATTTGCTAAACAAGCAGTCTAACAACTTTTTGAATTGGATCATATGTAACAAGCTCTGGAGATGATTTAAACAAAAATCCTGATATCTGAGGATTTGGATGTATGTCAGATCTGATTCCTCAAGGTTTCCCCAGTTTATATGATCCTGAGACCTCCGTGTTTAGGTTCTGCAAGATTTCTGGTTACTCCCTCTGCCTCTACTCTTGTTGTGGTGGTTTGATTCAGGTGTTCCCCCATTAACTTAGGTGTCCTGGATGTTAGGTTTCCCAGCTGATGGCAATTGGGAATTAATGCCTCCTAGAGCAAGTATATTCTTGTGGGCGGGCTTATGTGTGTTATAGCCAGTTTCCCTTTGGCAGTGTTTGGCACATTCTCCTGTTTCTATGGTCCACCTTATGTTGGCTAGGGGGTGATGTCCACCCTCTGCTCATGCCATCATTTTCCCCTGCAATCGTGGAGCTTCCCCTCAAGCCTATAGGCCAAAATAAAGTTCTTTTTCCCAGAACCTGCTCTTAGTTGGGTGATTTCTACCAGCAGTGTGAACCTGACTGCAACACTTGTCTTCCCATATTCATCTCTGAGCCCACCCTCTCTTCCTCATGAGCGTTCTTTGACACTACGTCTCTTAACTTCCTACTATAATCATATTTGATTTCAACTCATATCTGACCTTTCCCCTTCCTTTTCAACCCTGACTTCATTTACTTTGTCCAATTTCTCTGCATTGCCTCCTTCTAGTAATTTCCTCCCATTCAGATCAGCAATTCAAAACGTCTATAATTGACTAATATTCACAAAATTAGAATGTTCTTAAGTCTATGTACATATTTCCTGAATTATTTATATCTCATTTGATTAAGAAAGGATTTGATGGTGCTGTTAGTTAATAGTGACATAATTAGAATTTCCTGAAACTCACATTTGACAATGTAATAACCATGTATGTTACAAAGAACACATGAATTCAGGCACATGAATATTTGTGACTTTTTTTTCAATTGCCTGAAATTTCTGTACCCTTGTTCTGGAGAGGGTAGAGAAAGGCCTCAGACCATTTCAGAACTTCTCTGACAAGCACTGTAGCAATGCACAGGGTCACTGCAAACCTGAGCACACTGGAGACTTGCTTATTTGTAATGTGTGAATGGAGTTTTAAAGCAACAGAAGTCAAATTCTAAATGCATTTCTGCCAACATGTACATATCTATAAATCTATATATACATAGATATATATGTATACATCAATATGTACTATCTTATTTATTTGCAGACTGAGAGGGAGAAAGAGAGAAAAGAGAAGGAGGGGAAGAAAGAGAAGAAGAGAGGGAGAGAGAGAATAGACATACAAGGGCCTCTTTCCACTTCAAAGAATTCTAACTGAATGTGCTACTTTGTCCATCTGGCTTTCATGTGGGTGTTAGGAAATGAGACCAAGGCCATCCAGCTTTTCAAGCTAGTGCCTTAACCACTGAGCCATTTGCCTCCTAAATATATTCTTTTGATAAAATATTTTTGTTTGTTTATTTTAGAGAGAGAGGGAGAGAGAGAGAGAAAGAGAGAGAGAGAGAGAGAGAGGATATGAATATGGGCATGCCAGGGACCCCGGCTACTGCAAACAGACTCCAGATGCATGCACTACCTTGTTCATCTGACTTACATGTGTCCTGGGGAATTGAACCTGGATTCTTTGGCTGTGCAGATAAGTGCCTTAACTGCTAAGCCAACTGCTAAACCATCTCTCCATCCCTCTTTCCCCCCTGTATATATTCTTAACTTTTTCATTTGCACATTGCATTTCATGAGTGAGATATTTGTGAATCTATCCCTACTCCTATTCCAGATAATTCTGCATATTTATCTATCTACTAAATACCTCACTTCAGGAAAGGCTCCCCACCCCCTTTTGCCTGTTTTCCCAACCATCTTATTTCCTTGCCTAGTCTTTTGATTGGATGTTTTGGTGTAACAGGGCCTGCCATGATGGGGGAACTTGGAATCTGATGGGTCTCTATGCTAAGACAGGTTCTCATAAGGCAGAGTGTTTATATACAACCAGTATTTATTTCTCATCATTCTCAGGCAGGAAAGTTCAAGTTCAAGGTACTAGGACATTCTTTGTCTGCTGAGGGCTGTTGCAGGCCAAGTTAATATGGGCATTTTCTTACTCAGTCCTACTTGGCAGAAGAGGTAAAGGTTTCTTTAGTGTCTCTACTACAAGGCCATTAATCCTCTTCATAAGGTCTCCACTGTCCCAAACTACTTCATTCCAAAGACACACACATCTTCTAATGCCATTATGTAAGGTTAGGATTTCAACAAATCCATCTGTGGTGGTTTGATTCAGGTGTCCCCCATAAACTTAGGTATTCTGAATGCTGGTCTTCCCAGCTAATAGCAATTGGAAATTAAAGCCTTCTGGAGAGGGTATATTGTTGGGGCAGGCTTATGGGTTTTATAGCCAATTTCCCCTTAACAGTGTTTGGCACATTCTCCTGTTCCTGTTGCCCACTTTATGTTGGCCTGGGGGTGATTTCCACCCCCTGCTCATGCCATTGTTTGCCCCAGCAATCATGGAGCTTCCCCTCTAGTCTATAGGCCAAAATAAACCTCTTTTTCCCACAAGCTGCTCTTGGTTGGGTGATATCTACCAGCAATACGAACCTGCCTACAACAGTAAAGTGGTACCGAGGAGTGGGATTGCTGCTAGACACCTGACTGTGTGGCTCTGGCCTTTTTGGAGCTGATATTTAAGAGGAATATGGAAGCATTTGAAACCTTGGCCTAAGAGATGCATTGCAGTGCTGTAAGTACAGCTTGATGGACTATTCTGGTCAGAGCTGAAAGATCTGAGTGCAGTAAGAACTATGGACTGTGAGGTTTGGCTTATGACAGTTAGAAAGAGCTTTGCTTGGACTGGGCTACAATTTGTATGAGAGGCTTGCCGTTAAAACTGGGTCTTAAGTTGTATAGGGTTTCACTGCATGGAAATGGACTGGTGTGAGCAGAAGGATAGGGCACAGAAAAAAATAATGAAATCTTTGGGTGAACTGCTGCCAATTGAGGTACAATTGAGAGATTACAACCTTTGAAATTGGGTCAGCTGACCTGCACTGGGGCAACAGGAAGAATGTAGACTCTTTTGAAGGGGCTAAGTGCTTAATGGGTGTCCTGTTTTTCAAAGTCGGCTTTATTACCCCTGGATTACAAATTGGCACCCTACCTGGTATTGTGGAGTATAAGAAATGCAGGAAAGAGAGGGTCATTGAGTTTTCAACACAGTCTTGTGTTTTGGAAATGGCCATGGGAAGTGTGAAGCAGGTTTGCTAGATTCCTGCATGGAGATCCCATGGGGCCATGAGGATGAACTTTGGTTTATAGTGGAGACCCAGTGGAGGTTCTGGGACCACAAGATGGCTGCTAAGGAGAGCTGCCAGTCCTGAATGAAGTTTTCCAGGACTGTGAGTAGCCTAGCTGGAGGGGTGTAATTGGAACTCCAGAGACTTGGTGCTGGTTAGGATCATTGGACTTAGAGACTTGTCATTGGCTAGAATTATTGGACTTGGAGCTACAGAGTTTGGTGTTTGCCTGGTTTAAATCATGGATTGCTTGAGTATTTCTTTGCTATGCCCAATACCATCTTTTGCACTGTGAATGTTTATTCTGTGCCATTATGGGTTTTGGGGGGGGTGGTTGGTATTATGGCTCAGTTAAAAGACCTTGGATTATGGGAATGTATGAATATCACTGGACTCACCAAAAACTATGGGGACTTTTAAAGCTGGATGAATGTGTTGCATTTTATATCATGTATGAATTTCAGTGTATGGGGTCAGGGGTGGAACACAGTGGTCTGATTCAGGTGTCCCCATCATCTTAGGTGTTCTGAATTCTAGTCTCCTCACCTGATGACAATTGAAAATTAAAGCACCCTGGAGGCAGAGTATTGTTGGGGTGGGCTTATGGGTTTTATAAGTTGGTTCCCCTTGGCAGTGTTTGGCACACTCTCCTCTTCCTGTTGCCCACCTTGTGTGGGCCATGGGGAAATGTCCACCCTCTGCTCATGCCAGGATTATGCCTGCCATCATGGAACTTCCCTCTAGTCTGTAAGCCAAAATAAACTTCTTGTTCCCACAAGTTGCTCTCAGTTGAGTGATTTCTACCAGCTATGCAAACCTGACTGCAAAAGCATCTTTGTGGTAACCCCAAATTCAGACTGTAATTTTTTTATTGCTTGTGTGGGTACATGTCCATGTGTGTAATGTGTGTTTGTTGTCTAAATATGTATATGTGCCCTTCCAGTGCCCCATATGCTCACATTCAGTAGCCGTAGGGTATCCAGCTTCCTTGCTCTTTTGCATGGTCTTATTTTGAGAGTTCTTGTTACAGTTACTTTCTCATTGCTGGGACAACACCTGACAAGAAGCAGCTTATGGGAGGAGAGGGTTTATTTCAGGCTTACAGATCTAGGGGAAGTTCTATCATGGCAGAAATAAGCTGGCTCACTTCCATAGATCCATAGCAGAGAGACATCACCAGTAGCCAACAAGCATGAATAGCTGGAGCTCTAACTGCCTCTAACATACTTTAGGGCTGGACTAAAAGATCAACCCCCAGTTATACCTCTTCCAGCAGGCTGCTGGAGATTTAGGTTGCAAGATTAATCAAGAATACCTCAGACTATGGAGGACATACATTCATATTCCAACCACCACATTCCTTTTACTTATTCCTGAGATTGTAATGTTCCAAAGATTCTTGGGACCCTGCTTATCTACAAGACTGGGGTTACAAGTGCACATCACCATGTCCAGCAATTTTATGTGGGATCTGGAAATTGTACCTTAGACAGTTTCAGGACCCCTCAGGTCCTCATACTTAGTCAGAAAGTACAATTAATCACTGAGCAATGTCTCTAGCCCTGGAGCATAATTTAATACCTGTTATGGGAGATGATTTTATCCATGAATTGAGGGACAGTGGTTGGAAGGAGAGTGAGTCTACTGTCACAGAGCTTATGGTTGGATGGAAAAGGTAGACAGCATATACAAAGCCAGCCAGTATGTAGGGTGCACAAATTTAAAACAGATGGGAGTTGGGGAAATATATAACTTACCTGGAAGCCAAAGGCTTAAGCAATACCTCTAAGGTGTAGACTCTATAAAATCATGAGAAAAATAGTACCTAGTGGAAAAATAAGTAACAGGTAGAAATAACAATTCATAGAACAATAAATGAAATAAAATATTTTCAGCATGGCAAATAAATGCAAGTTTAAAAAGTAAATCAGGGTCACATTTAACTTAATAGGTTGGCATAAATGAAAACATTTGTTAATATCCAACATTGGAAAAAATATTGGATAATAAATTCTGGGTTTGAGTATAAGATGATAAAATTTATAAAGCACGATCAGTCCTTTAACTTCCAGAGTTCTAGTGGAGGGATTGTGCTCCAAAGATATATTTGCACAAACATAAAAAGGATGTCTACTGTGAAATTACTTGTAAATAGCATAAAATTGAAAATAATTTTATCAACAGGGGACTGGTTACACAAGTTGTGGTATACTTATTTGGTATGATACTTCAGCATCATTGAAAATTGACACATATCTATCATTTGGAAAGTTGTATGAAGAAGACTAAATTGTTCTTTTACGTATAGAAAGCTATGGTTTGATCTTAACTGGGAAGGAAAAGGCACAGGCTTACTATGTATGGATTACGCTTACATTGGTGGGCTGGAAAGGTGGCTCAGCAGGTAAAGCACTTGCTGTGTAAGGGTAAGTACCTGAGTTCTGATCCCCAACAATCCACAGAAAGCCTGATGTTCTAGTGAGTGTCTGTAATTCCCGTGCATCTACAATGAGATGGGACATATAGCTATGAGGATCCCTTGGAAGTTCTTGGGCTACCTATCTTGGTTTTCATTATAGTGGACAATTAGAGATCCTGCCCCAAACAAGGTGGAAGGTCAGGACCTCCACATGTATCCTGTGGCACACGAGCCTGCACACACACACACACACACACACACACACACACACTCCAAAAGGAAGGATTCCAATTGCATAAAATAAAAGCATAAAAGATACTTTCTCTTGTATACATGAGATCATGTTGAAAGAATATGTTATGTGGCTGCTACTTGGGAGAAGGATTGTGATTTTTAACTTTAATTTTGTTTGTTCTGTTATATTTTTATTAATAATCTGTTGTCATATGTTACTTTTTATAACTGAAATTAGTTAATACAAATGCTATATGCTAGGTGGCATATGATGGCAAAAAAGCTATATAGTAATTCCAGTTAAATGAAAAACATTGGAGTGAAAATGAACACTTCTTTTTTTGTTTGTTTGTTGGTTTTGTTTTGTTTTTTTGAGGTAGGGTCTCACTGTAGCCCAGGCTGACCTGGAATTCACTATGTAGTCTCACGGTGGCCTTGAACTCACAGTGATCCTCCTACCTGTGCCTCCGAGTGGGATTAAAGGCGTGCACCACCACACCTGGAAAGACTTCTTGTTTTTATACCAGATGTTTTAAGAGGGGTGAAGGTGCTTCAAGTGGAGAGTTACGAGAAACTGTAACTTTAAAATCTCCCCATGGCTTCTCTTTAGTGTTATGATTATTATAATGACCACTGACTTCATTACCTGAAAAAAATCAACAAGTAAAACCATATGTTACCAGTGTTAAGAAGAAGTGATAGAGGAGTACTCAGCACTGAAACATCTCTATCACACTCTCCAAGGCTCAGGGTCCATTGTGGAAGAGGTGGCAGAAAGAATGTAAGAGCCAAAGGACTGCTAATAATATACTTGTACAGACAGAAACTGGCCTTGGTATCCATGACCTCTCTGCCTAGCACTACCTTCACAAGACCCTCATAATAGGAGAAAAAGATGATAACATCAAAATAAAAGAGAGACTAATAGAGAGAAGGAAGGGATATGATGGGGAGTGGATTTGTGAAGGGGAAAGTGGGAGAAGGGAGGAAATTATCATGGTTTATTTCTGTAGGTGTGGAAGATGTCAATAAAAAAACACAACCCATATGTTGTATTTTGACATACAAAGCCTCAAGACTCGTCTGCTTTCAGTCAGTAGTCTACATGGACTTAAATGGCACTGTGAGATACCCACATAAACCTGTAAGTTTATACAAGTGAAGCATCGGACATTAGAGTTCTAAGTAATTGTCCTTGTATATTTTTGTATATTTATTTTACTTGTACTCGTCTATCCAAAGATTTACTTTAGATATAAAAGCCGAATCCACTGCACATCATCTCCATTCTTCTGAAGAGGTAGACAAGGGCTGGTGAGTTCCTGTGTGGTAGCACTTGCCTAACGTGTACAAAGCCCTGGGTTCTATCCCTAGCATCAAAACTGATAAAAGGAAACAACAAAATAACAACAAAAGTCAAAATAATTGGCAGTAGATTCTTTTTTGGGGTTTGTATGAAACAAGCTGCCACTTTCTACTGTTTGTTTTCCTTAGTCAAGTTTTTGGCACACAGAAAAGAGGGAGAAGGCAGGATGGATGATCTATAACAATTTGGTATTTGACGTAGACATAGTTAATGTGGGTTTTGGGTGGTAAGTAATGAGAATAGATTTATGAGGTACCATCAAGATGATGTCAAGATGTCATAGATACTGGTACTCTGAGTTGGAGAAGCATCACTGTGGCACTCTTTCATGCATCTTTTCTGACATCCACATAATTAATCTATGGGATGCAGACAAGTCTGGTTTTATAGCAATGTCTGAGAACTGGCTCTATAGCAATTGTCTTTGAATCCTCATTTTCTAGAGATGCAAATATGAAACAAACAGGATAGACTGCTACTCTTTCTGTACAGCATAGTGACTAGTCTGTGAAACCTCGAAGACTTTATAAGGTGAAGGCTTGGTCCCCAGTGCGGTGTCAAGCTGTGGAGCTTTTGGCAAATGACGGGACATGAGGGCTTCCACCTAATCCATTGATGGATTCATACTATGATGGTGTCATTAGTAGGTGGTGGAGATTAAGAGGTGAGGGCTGCCTGCAGGAAGTGGGTTACTGGCGCTGGAAGGGCATACCTGTTCCCAGCACCTCCTATCCTCTGCTTCCCACTTTCTTGCTGCCATGAAAGAGAAGCTTTCCCATCTCATGCCCTTCAGTCATGATGTATCCATCTCGTCATGGGTCTCAAAGTACTGTAACCAGCCACAGAGTGAAATCTGAAAATAGGACACAAGATGAGTCTTCTTCTCTTTAAATTGTTTTCTCAGACATTATGTCACAGAAATAAAATGTGACTGCCAAAAAAAAAAAAAAAAAAGTAGAGAGAGAGAGTTTAGCAGTTAGAAACTTTAGCACCTGTACATGCTTTTCTCATATCCCAGGAAGACAGATCTTACTAAATGCTATAAGACATGGGAAAGCTGTCCAGAGATGAAAGCTTGCTTCAAGCATGTGGGTATAGATGGATTTTATCTGGACAGGTACTGCATTTCAAGTCAAGACATATATTTTTTTTCTTTTTCTGTTTGCACGTGTATGTATGGTTTGGTGTGCATGCATGTGTCTATGTGTGTATGGGGGTGTGTGTGAGCATTAATGTGGAGGTCAGAAGTCAGTGGTGGTGGTGGTAGGATCTTCCTTAGTTGCTCTCCACCTTATTTGAGACAGAGCACACTGATTTGGCTAGACCAGTGATCTCCAAAGATTTCCTGTTTCTACTTTCCCAGAGTTGGGATTACAGATGTATGCCACCATGCCTGGCATTTTATGTGGATAATGGGATGAACACACAGATCTTAATGCTTAAATAATGAGTCATCTCTCCCACTTTGAGAACTGCATTTTTCTTTTTTTAATTTTTATTTAATTTTTCAAAATTTATTTGAGAGAGAAAGGATGGTGTAGCAGACAGATTCAGGTTCACTGAGATGAACTTCTAGATCAGGCACAGTTATGGAAGAAGGGATTTATTGAAGCTTACAAATCCAGAGGAAGTTCCATAATGGCAGAAGAAGTTGGCCTGCCTTGACAGGACCAAGTGGAGAGAGAAGAGCACAAGCCAAAAGGTCAAAAACCACACTTCAAGAACTCCAGCTAGGCACACTTTGCATATCTTTAGATTGAAACCTGAAACCCATCACCACACCTTAAGATCCACATAGTGATACTGCCTCCAGCCAGGTGGCTAAAGATGCAAACTACAAACAAATAAACAACTGAATATATTGGGGGCCATCTATTCAAACCACCAAAGATGGGTATGTCAGGACCTCTTGTTTGAACTCCATATGTTACTTTGTGTGTCTGGCTTTATGTGGGTACAGGGAAATTGAATCTGGACTGGAAATATTTGCAAGCAAGTTCCTTTAGCTAATGGGCCATCTCCCTAGCCTGACAACTGCACTTTCTATTGTGGCTATGTTGGAGGGTTCCAGCTGATTTCTCTGTCTTACAATTATGACAGGCCAGTGACCACTCTCCTCTGGGTGACCATTTCAGCCTCTTCTAGGTCATGTGTACCTAGTGGCATACCTCTAGCCTCTTTTGCTTTAATTAATCCTACAATTCCAGTATTCCTGTGGAATGGACATGGTGGCTCTACCATGGTGCTCTTTTTCCAGGATCCATGGAGAACAATCAGAGTCTTTAGACTGGTACAGTCCTACAGGGGACAGAAGTTACCCTGGTGACTTCCTGTGATAGTCCCTCCAAACACAGTTGCTCAGGTCCCTCAGCTGTAGAGAAAATATCCCGATTTATCCAAGAAGTGTCTCATATTAAATTCATCAGTACCATCTGCTAGTGGGTTTTGAAACTTAGAAGTTGCAGCAGACAGTTTCAGGTTTGCTGAGATGAACTTCCACACAAAACACAGTTATGGAGGAAGGAATATTTATTGAAGCTTACAGATCTAGGGGAAGTTCAATAATGGCAAAAGAAGATGGCTTGCATTCACAGGTCCAAGCAGAGTGAGAGAAGCACAAGCCAAAAGCCACACAGCACAGTACACTTCAGGAAATCCAGCTAGGCACACTTTTCGTATTTTTACATTGAAATCTAAAACCCACCACCACACTTTCAAATCTGCCCAGTGACACCCCACCAGCCAGGTGGCTGCAGATGAAAAATACAAACTAATAAAGCACTGAGTATATTGGGGGGGAATCTATTCAAACTACCACAGACGTGTTTTGTTATTAATCTGAAAATACTTAAAACTTCTTGTTCCATTCCATCAGCCCTTGTGTTCTGTTCGGTCTGCAGTCTATTCACCTTGCATTTTCAGACTTAGACTATGAACTCCCATCAGGATGTCATCTGACTGTGCTGTCTCCCAGCACCTAGTACATTGTCTGTAATACACAAGCCTATCCGTGGTAGCTGAATACAATACAGTTGAACAGTGGGGGGGGGGGTGGTTTCCTGTATGACATGTAAATTTCAATCCATGGGTAATTATCAGATTCTGTGAGTATTTTGAGAAAACTAAAGTTAGAAATCAGAGGATGCTGGACCATGAAGACAGGAATCTCTTCAACTTATGTTCACATCTCAAGAAACCCTTTCTCTGATGAAAATACAGAAAATAAAAAATGCACCAAATAGATTTACAAACATTACAGTTTAGCCCAATGCACCTGAAGTGACTTAGGACAGACACGCTAGCCTAGAGTTGAACACAAATATCTGACACAAAGCCAGCTTTAAAGTGAGGTAAGAATATCCACTATATTTTACTGAATGCCTGTGCTCTGCCCCTTACATGCTGTCAGCACCGAGTTGAAAATCAGCATTGGCCTTCATGATTGCTTAACTTACTGGAATGTGTGGCTCAGAGCCATTGCCTTGATCACAAGAGAGAACTGTATGGCTTGTCCCTAGCCCAGGAAAAGATGAGAGTTGAATATCCAAAACACAGTTTCTACTAAATGCATAGTGCTTTTGCACCTTTGAAAAGTGCACCTCCCCAAAATCAGTTGAACCATTTTAAATTGTGGACCACTTATAATAAGAAATGAAGAATCAAAGGTTTTACAGTAAGGCTTTTTGATTAATTATCAGTAATGAAGCTGGTAGTGGGTGTACACTTATAATCCCAACATTCAGGAAGCTGAGGCAGGAGGAACTGAGGCCAAGTTCCCCTCTGAAGATCTTCAGATAATCAATGGTTGTTAAGGGGAGGGCTTAAAGCTACACTCATACACAAGGATCTTGAGGCAGTGGTTGTTAGAGTAGAAGGGCTAAAAACCCTGCCCCTTTTGAGAAATCTTTACAGTTAATGGCTGTTAAGGGGAAGGGTTTGATGTGACACCCCCCTCTGAAGAGCTTAAGGCAGTTAATAGTTGCTAAGAGAAAGGGCTTGATGCAGCACTCCTATACAAGGGTCTTTAGGTAGTGGTTGCTAAGGGGTGGGGGACTTGAGGCCACACACAGCTCTGGAGAGCTTTAGGCAAGGGTTGCTAAGGGGACAGGGCTTGAGTCCCAGACCTTTCCTGAACATTATGAAACAATACCTATTTTCTTGTTTTTCTTTGGTGTAGAAATATAAACATTTTCAAAATTTGTTGAGGTCATTATTTGTTCCACCTTTGGTCTATAAGATTTATTGGTGTAGTTGTATGCTATTGGATCTATAAATATCATCTTTTAATAAAATTGTGGGATTTTTCTCATATATAGGAATTCCCTCTTATTTTATTTCATATTTATTTATTTATTATGAGAGAGAGAAAGAATATATGGGACACCAGGGCCTATAGCCACTGTAAATGAACTTCAGACACATGTGCCCCCTTGTTCATCTGGCTTCAGTGGGTCCTGGGGAATCAAACATGGGTCCTTAGGCTTCACAGGCAAGTGCCTTAACCACTAAGTTATTTCTCCAGCCCCCTCTTATTTTATGTGTATTCTGTTTGATAGGTTTTAGTATACTGCTTATTGATATATCTTTTTTAAACAAGAATATATACTTCATATTATTTTTAAAATCACATTTAGATTTTCCTTTCCTCCACTGAGTCAATTTTGGTGAGAAAAATATTTGTGGCGAGAAAGATATTCATTTTTCAATGTCCCCAAATTTCTGTGTGTTGATAAAATATTCATGTTTACAATTTGTCTTAATTTGTTCTTTCATTGCTACTTTAAAATTGTTATAATTAGCTTATATTTTTTAAAAAATCCTTTGAACACATGGTTCATACTTACTGTTTTAACTACATGAATCAGCCAGGTGTGGTTGCACACACCTTTAATCCCAACAATTGAGAGGCAGAGGTAAGAGGACTGCCATGAGTTTGAAACCACCCTGAGACTAAATAGTTAAATCCAGGCCAGAGTGAGACCTTACCTCCGGGGGTAGAGGGGAGTGGGGGAAGAATTAATTACATGGATAACTTCTTTGTCTGGCATTTTAATTGATACACTTATTGTTATTTCCCTTTTCTACTTATATTTATTTGACATTCTCTATATTTTGAAGGAGTTGTATTTATTTAAATCTCTTTTCCTATGTTTTGGAAGGAATATTTGAATAGAAATTTTATGCTATTTCTCAGAAATTAAAGTATATATTTAATAGTCAATTTTTCTTTGGATTTTGGCCATTTACCACTGGGTATATTATCTCTTGTTCTTTTATGGGTGGGGTTTCAAGGTAGGGTCTCACTCTAGCCCAGAATGATCTGGAATTCACTTTGTTGTCTAAGAGTGGCCTGGAACTTGCAGTGATCCTCCTACCACTGCCTCCTGAGTGCTGGGATTAAAGGCATGTGCCACCACACCTAGCTTCTAATATTTACTATTTAATATTTACTAGATATTCTCTGTTATAGATGTGATTTCCTTATTATCCAAAATTTACTTAGGACAGAGCATATATTTTGAAATAATTGGATTTTATTTATTTTTGTGTTCTCATTAATTTCTAGTTTATATGATACATTATAAAGTATCACAGAACTTGTGATAAATAAAGTTAATTCTGCTTTCTATGTAGCTTGCTATATGTTGTTTTATGTCCTTTAGCTTATTAAAATACATCATTTTTATTGGGTTTCTCAAGATCTCTGGCAGTAAATCTTTTCAAGATATAGAGTATATTTGATTTAAAAAGCAGAGGCAATATTGAAAGCATGAATGACTTTTAATGAAAAATGACTCTATAAATAATCAAAAGACCCCATCCTCTCTATGCTTCTTTCCCAGTTACTGTCCTCTTGTGTTAGGATCACATACTCTGAGGGATTAAATCAATGGGGCAATTATTACACAAATCCCCACATCCATCTTCGGTGTTCCATCCTTAACTCCTGTTATGACACTCTTTTTCTCTGGAGGCTTCTTTTACTTGCTGACTTAGGCGCAAGTCTCTGTACCCACACCCAGGGGACAGTCTCAATTACTGTGTACACCATCTTTGTGTGCATGTCCTCCTGGGCCCCGGAGCTCCTCAGGCTGACAAAGGAAGTGGACTCGTTAAGCCTTGTTCTTTTTTCTTCCTCTCAAAGGAGGCAACACATTTTATTTATTTGCTTGGAAAGAGGAGATGTGAAGGACATCTTTAAGGATAATTATACCATCTACCTATGCGATATTCACCCTCTTGCTGTTAACCAGGAGGTTCCAGGCAGCAGTCCTCAGACATTTCTTCAATCTGCTTCTTGATGGGACCAGATTGTAAATGGTGATTTTCCCTATAGAGACATCATTGTCCCTTTAAATATCATGCTATTCAAAAATCTCAACCACACTTGAGAGTGGTTATACAGTTTCTGAACAATATTATGGGTTTAAGAATAGAATTTATATTAAAAAAAAGCACTAGAATTTCATAGAATTAAAGACTGGTGAGGGTTTTTTTGTTTATTTATTTATTTGACAGCAACGGACAGGGAGAGAAAGAGGCAGATAGAGAATGGGCATGCCAGGGCCTCCAGCCACTGCAAGTGAACTCCAGTTGCATATGCCCCCTTGTGCATCTGGCTTATGTGGGTCCTGGGGAATCGAGCCTTGAACCAGGGTCCTTAAGCTTCACAGGCAATTACTTAACTGCTAAGCCATCTCTCCAGCCCAGCCTGGTGAGTTTTTAATTGAAAAATTTGGAATTGAATATGTAAATTAGGTTGAAAGATATAGTCATGTAGAAATTTTATATAAGGAATTTTATATAAGGAAACTGTAGAAAACATGAGGTAATGCAAAGTTAGAATAAGTTTCTGTCAAATTATTTCAGTCTTTAATATGTATTGGGAATCTTCAAATGGAAGGAGAGCTATAGAGAAAAATAAAAGTTCTTCAAATTTATTAGATATGATCCTTCCCATCCACTTTATCTGTATAACATTTAGTTCTCTTTTTTGGTATACCTGCTAAAATTATCAGTATTAGTCATACATACCTGTATTTTGTGGTATATTTTCTGGTAAACTGGTATGTTCTTAACTTCTTCAGAATATAAATGTAAGTACTGGGCTCCAGAGAGATGAAATAATTTTGTTGGTGGCTAATTAAAAGCATTGAGTATTAAAACCCAAATGGGGAAGCCCTCAGGGTCCTAGTTTTTCCATTATCCTTCATTATCACCTCCCAGTGTGAAATGTTACTTTCTCAAATCATGTTCCTTCTAATGAAGCATGGATTTTTCAATCCTCCTTAATAGGTATCAAGCTTTATTTCTCATGTCTCAGTTTTGTACAGGTTGATGTATATGTATTTGCCTATGGTTTTGTGGATGCATGAAGATAGTTTGTTCTTAATCTGATATTTAGGGCTCCTACTGTCTTGCCTTTTGTTTTGAACTTGAAAATAACGTTAAGTATAAAATCTTCTTTTACAGCTGCTTTAATTAGAGGAAACCGTAAAAACTGCGCTCAGTTTTCTGGCTCCCTCGACTGGTTGATCAGCAGATTGGAAAGACTGGAAGCTTCCTCTGGTATGTTTTTCCAGGTTTCTTTTTGATGGGATTGCATTCTTATTTCTCTTATCTTATGCCTCTGAAGACATAAAAACAGACTGATGTTCAGGATAATGTATGATTCCAGTTGATTTCCTTTTTACTATTCACTTCAAGAAAGAGAAAAAAAAAAGCCCTTGCATATGGAATGGGATAAAGTGTGGTGAGCTGGAGTGGAGGTTTTTCCTAGCAGGGCTGGGGTGCTAGGTGGTCAGGATCTGAGCTACACTCTGTCTGGGTCTGCGAGGGGAGAGCTGGCAGGGATGTCTCCCTCCGGAGGATAGCTCAGGTATATTTGGTTATCCTCACTATGTAAAAAGTTTTATGTAAAACTTTCTGAACTCAGTCTCCTGATGTCTGAGATCCCAGCTTTCAATCTCAGGTAGGTAGAGTGAAGCTAAATGCATGATATCAGAAGGCATTTTGGATGGTATGAGAAAGGTCAGCATCCTTAGTATCATTGTACTAGATTCTTATTTGTCATTTTTAGTTCTTGTGACTGGAAAGCACATTTCTTAAGATTTTAAGACTCCATCCTGGCTGGCCAGGTGGGAAAGAGGGATTTCTAGGCTATGATGTTTAGACCTGCTACCAAGTAACAGGCAGGAAGAATGTTCCTTCACAAAAGTAGCCTTTGGTTTTTTGAGATAGGATCTTGTTTTGTAGGCCATGCTAGATTTAAACTTGTGATTCTCTTAGGTCAGCCTCCCAAATACTGGGATAGTAGGAATGTGACCCCATGCTGGGCACCAAGTATAAAATCAGGTGTTCTCTCAGTTCTCCTGCTAGAACTGATAAGCACAACTGCTGCTCAGTAGCAGTCCTGCAGCCCACATGGGAAGGACACCCATAGACGCAGGAGGCACACAATGGGAGGACTTTTGTCATGGCAGAATGGAATTGACGTGCTGATATCATGGTTCCTTCTATATAAGCCAGGGCACTAGTACTTTTCCTGGTTTGCTGCAAAACACCATGTTTACAAAAGGTTTCTTGTGTTATATACCACAAGGTAACTTTAAAATTTTTTTAATATTAGATATGGACATATTTTATATGTAAACATCACATGTTGGTACCACCCTTCCCCTCCTCCCTGCCCCTTTTCTGAAGAGGCCTACCTTGTTGGGGATGTAGGTCAACCCCATGAGGATTATAGGTCATGCATTGTGGGGGGGCAATATCTATGTGCAAAATGTCCCAACTTGTGGCTCTAACAATCTTTCTGCTCCCTCTTCTGCAAAATTTCCTGAGCCATGCTGGGAGCATTTTCAGTCTACTTCAGTGATGGGCACTTAGGAGCCTCTGGATCTCTGGTTTGGTAGGCATTGAGTGTCCTCAGTATCTTTCTCCATCACCCTTGTGTTGATATGAGCTTAACTAAGAAAGCAGCATACTTGCTCATTTCCCTAATTCTTCTGTGGTTTCAGCTGAGGGGTGCACAGGGTCATTTATCTCCTCAGGTCCAGTTCCAATCTGAGAGAGAGAAGCAGATTCTCCAACAGAGAATGAATTCAGTGCTGGGTAAATGGGATAACTATTAATTTAGAGAGAATTAAAAGGCATTAGGCACTCTTATTGTCTAAAGTTACTGGGAACTTGACAATGGAAAGCAGAATCATTTGGATATGATTCTGACTTGTTTCTCAGTTCCAGATATGGTTTCCTTCCCATTGAACAGATCTGTTAGATAATCCAATAACAGTTGGTTACCCACCATGGCTGGGTGCCACTGTTGCACTTGTGTGAGCATCACTGTCAAGTTGTTTGCTTCTGTGTCACTTAGACTTTGAATTGCTTGGACAGATGTTGGCCACTTTTCCCCAGTAGCAGTAACTTAAGAATTTACTGCATTATTGAGCAATATATCTTTGACGTGATGGGCACTCATGCATCAAGTGTTCTTTCACGTGTCTTACAGATATTAATTATTTAATCTTCATAATGATCTCATAAGGTAGGTGTCATTATTATTCCCTGCTTATAAATAAGGGAACTATATATGTGAGACTCAGAAATTTAGTGAATAAGCCTAATCAGAGCATGCTCTTAGGCTACAGAAATATCTGGAACAGTATCTAGGATGCTAACAAGAGCCCTCTCATGGTTCTTACTGAATGTGAGATTGTTAAGAGAAATTAAAGTGCAGATAATTGTATTAATATGATACTTTTTTATTATATTATATTAATTGTGTTAATATGATTTGAGCTATAACTTTCTCCCCTTCCTTCCTTCCTTCTTTCTTTCTTCTAGAATTTCTAATCAGAATTATTATGGACTTATATGTTGAAAATATTTTTATTTATATTTATTTATTTATTTATTTTTGAGAGAGAAAGAGAGTGAGAATGGGCATGCCAGAGCCTGTAGCCACTGGAAATTAACTCCACATACATGCGTTACCATGTATATCTGCCTTACGTGGGTTCTGAGGAACTGAGCCTAGGTCCTTAGCCTTTGGAGGCAAGTGCCTTAACTGCTTGGCCATATTTCCTGCCCTTGTTAAAAATATTTTATTTTTATTTATTTATGAGAGATAGAGAATGTTGGACTTCATTTTCATGTCATTTTTAAATCTCAATTTCCTTGACACTCTTGGTATACTCTTATAGAATACTTTTCTTAAAGCCAGTGGAGAGGCTGGAAAGAAAATGACTTTTCTAGAAACTAGAAATTTTTATAATGAAAGAGGTCAACTATCTCACAGTTGAAAGGGGAAATAAAGTGTTGTGCTCTAGGATATAAAGCGGAGTGATTTTATAATCATTTTGCATGATTACCTTGTTGAAAGCATTGTTCATTACTACTAGTAGTGCTAAGACTGAAAAGGAAATGACTGCTATCTGGTCTTGGCTTGAAGACACACATGGGTTTCTGCTGGCTGCTTTTGTGGGGGTGGTGGCACTGGACTGGGCAGTGACTGACCAACACTTTGGCTCCTAGAACATGTTCTATTACTAAATATGATTGCAAGTTCACAAACAGGCATTTACTTTTCTGTGGAGGGTTACCATGTTTCTTTGAAATGCTTCATCCATCTTTGTCATGCTTAGTGATATCACTTATGATTATTTTATTTTATATTTTTGAAAGAAAACATGTATTTAGGGCTGGAGAGAGCTCAGTTACTGCTTGCTTTGCAGGTATGAAGACCCAAGTTCAATTCCTAGTGCCCATGTGAAACTGCTAGGTGTGGTTGTGTGCCCCGGCCATCGGGGAGTCGAACAAGGAAGCAAGGGGAAAAATAACTGGAATGAACAAAGGCAAACAGACACAAGAAGGAGACCATGCTAGGTGTTTGTCACAGCCTCGAGAGTTTATTCTTACATGTAGGTTTATATAGGGTTGTACGGGGAAGGGGACGTGGCCAGGGTAAGGATCTGTCAGGAAACCTAGAGGGGATGTAATTAGGTGTTCATCTAATCTTGCCTCACTGGCTTAACATCCTGACTGTACCAGGCTTCACATCCTGACCATAAACTGGCCTTTTGCAAAAGATAAATTCTGTAAGCAGTCTGCTGACTGGTTCCAGAAGTACCTGACAGAAAGCTGGATGGACCAGCTTTCTGAGTAATGAGTCAGTTTATGAGCAGGCCCAGGCAAAATGGAGAGGCTTTTGCTCTATGGCTCCCGACATCTCCTCCCTTCTTTTATACAAAAGAGGGGGAGACCCGCTATTCAGCGGTGGGCTGCAATGCCTTTGTTTCTTCATCAGCTACCAGCAGGATGGGGGAGTGTTTAGCCAGGTGTACGATCCATTGTTTCTGGTAGTTGAATATTAGGTGAGGAAGTAGAAACTTAACTTGCTATATGGCAGTCTTTGTGGTAGTTGAGTATTAGGTGAGGAAGTAGAAACTTAACTTGCTATATGGCGGTTTCTGTTAACATGGCTGAGGTTTGGTTCATAGCTCCCAACATCTCCTCCCCTCTTTTATACAAAAAGAAGGGGAGGCCCGCTTTGCAGCAGTGGGCATTAACCAACTGGGGGAGTAGGGACCTGATTCCTCCTGTGGGATGTCTTTTTCCCACAATCTTTGGCCCTTGGTACCTTTTGGGGAGGGGAGGCAGGGCCTATGTGGCCGGAGAGCGAGGCACGGCCTTAGTGATAACAGTTATGGTACCAACCTCCATGCAAGCCAGGTATACCTCTCAGGGAATCCAGAAGCAGTTAGAAAGGGACCTTCCCTTGCGGTGCTTTGCCTTGCACCCACGTTGGTGCCCATATCACACTCACTTTATTGTGAGCTGATATGTATAGGTCTGAATCCTATGCAGCTCCTAAAGGAGGGGTAGCTATTTGGCCAAGACAGGTAGACCACAGCGACAGCAGAGGTGTAGAGGACAGCAGTATAGTAAATAAGTACAGAATGTAAGATCAAGGGAGAGTGACAGCTGCAGGTGGTAGGTCATCAGTGGCAACGCCTCGATCCGCCAGCTCCAGTCTGTGATAATGGACCTGTAAAGGCTGCACCTTAATGGCTTTAATCTGTTGACATATAAAAGACATGATTTTAATTATAATAACATAATGGGTCCGATTATGAGTGAGAGGATTAAGATAAGTAGAGGTCCTTCCAGCTTTGTCCTGTTAGGGAATAAAGGGAGATTCTCTCAGGGAAGTGTTTTTGTCCCTGGATATGTGAGATGTCACTGGAGGATCATCAGCATGTTTTACAAGTTTCTCTGGTAGCCATCTCACAGCATTTTCTCCTTGGCCCCAAATGAGTACTGGGTCTGGACCATTCCATTTTAAAGTTAAAGGATCTTTCCACATGGCTTTGGCAAAGGTATTTTTTGTATTTGTGTGCTGAAAATGATAAGCAGCTGAATTTCCCTGAGTATCAAGGGTTAAAAAGTTTAGGACAAACAGTGCATGATGAAGAATGTTTTTTGGAAAGCCTTTTATGGGGTATAAATCCCCCATTTTTAACTTTTGGAGGGTGAATGGACCCAGAAGAGGGGCCCCTCCTGCAAGAACACCCCAGTGGGTGTAAAGTCAGTGGCACAAATGACCAGGAGAAGAGGCTTTTTATAAGAGATAAAAGTGACTCTTTGGCTCAGAATTGTAGCCTCCACTATCTTCAAGGCCTCTAAAATTTACCACAGATAAACTAAATGTAAAATGCTGACAAGGAGTGTAAGGGAATTGTAAAAATGCAATCCTTTAGGTCAATAATGATTTTACAATGTCCTACAGGAATTGCTACTGGAATGGGGGGACCTGGTTGTAGGGCCCCCATAGGTACCATGGCCTTATTAATTTCTCTAAGGTAAAGATAGGAGTATTCCAAGGAGAGGTGGTAGGTCTAATATGGCCTGCAGCAAGTTGTTCCTGTACTAACATCGTGGCTGTGGCTAATTTTAGAAGTTAAGGGCCATTTATATATTTAAGGTATTATTTTTTTTTTAATCTCTGGTTACAGATTTCTCTCTGAGTGTTTAAGACCATGCAGATATCCAAAAGTTAATTAAGGATTAATTTTAGAGGTCATTAATGGCTCTCCAATGAGACTTTAGGGACACAGGAGTAGCTTCATAGTTTACTGATGTCTTGCCTGTTAGGATGAGTCAGGGCCATGCTGGCCAAGTAATTTTCCCTTCTTTGGGAAGTCAGGAGGGCCGATTGTTCCTCAATTGTGACTCTCCTGTTTTAGACTGTACACCAATTTTGTTTGGGTCTCCATATCCTTCCTGCTCAGGAAGACGGGTGACTTACCAGGGGGCCAGTGTGGAAGTGTCCCATCATCTCCAGTGGCCTCATGACATGGGAGTACAGGCCAAAATATTGACACTTTTTACTCTAATGATTCCAGTTGGCTTTGGCTTATACATAGGTGATTAACACAATCAGAAAGGAAGTTACATCAGCTTGTATGTGTGTACATATACAGCATGTTTGATTACTGAAATAGACTTAGTTAAAGAATGGAAAAGGAAGAGAGAGTGTCTCTAGGCTGGCAAACCAAGCCAAAAGGTGCCCCTCAGGGCTAGGTGGGCCCAACAGAAAGAGAGTCCCAAGGTGTTGAGAGTGTCTTTCTCAAGACCCGAGGAGCCCAGAAACAGGCAAGAGGTGTGGCCTGATGTACCTGTATGGTTTACACTAGAGCAATGGAGGGAGACCTCTAAGAGAATGGGAGCAGGCCAACTTATGTTATGAGAGACACTCTGAGGGGGAAAGGGTGAGAAGGTTTAGAGGAGAGAGAGAGAGACAGAGAGAGATGGAGGGAGAGTACTGACAGCAAGCCAATTTGTGGAAGACACTTACTGAGGGTAGAGTATGAAGACAGTAGGACTGAAGCTGAACTGTGGTGGTTGGGAGAGCCTTCATCTAGCAAATGGTCCAAGGCCTTCAGAGTGTCAATGGCATCTTGGTGGTCTGGTTAGGGGAAAGGCGATCTGGTCACCCAAGAGGGCAACCAGGAGCCTCCTATTTGAGTCATAGCACCAGATATAAAGTTTGTGAATGACCAAAGACCATGCAGAATCACGCTGAGACAGGAAAAAATCTGTTTATTGGGGCTCACCCTGCCAGGCTGTCTCACAGGAGGTGTGAGAGAGAACAGCTGATGTGACTCTGGATAGTTTGGGTTTTTATAGAGTTTTTCCTTTTAATAAGGAGATACAGAAGACAAAGGACTGGGAATGCAGAAGACCACAGGGACCAAATGGAGAAGCTAATTAGAGAGACAGATCAAATGGAGGGGCCATCAGGAAAGAAGTCTGGCTGTCTCTGATAGAAGATCAGCAAGAAACTATGGCTAGGCATTGTTACGTCAGGGAGTGGGGAATAGGCAATATTATCATTCAGGCTGCTGATGTTCTCTTCCTTCATTTCTACTCCATCTTGGTACTCTTGTCCTAACACAAATTTAAATGAAACATTCCTTTCTTCAGTTCCCTAAGTGGAAGCAATTGTGTTAATACAGAGGCTGGAGTACTGAGAGCTAATCTGAGCAAATAAGGACTTTTGTGTTAATTGAATTAAGGCAAGGAATTATCAAGTGACATCTTCATTAAAATTAGTATGACTTAAAAAAATTTTTATGCCGGGCGTGGTGGCGCATGCCTTTAATCCCAGCACTCGGGAGGCAGAGGTAGGAGGATCGCCGTGAGTTTGAGGCCACCCTGAGACTCCATAGTGAATTCCAGGTCAGCCTGGGCTAGAGTGAGACCCTACCTTGAAAAACCAGGAACACTATGCTACTCGCTGCAGCCCCCAGCCCTGTGCTCAGGCCCAGGCAGACCAGAGTAGCTCCACAAGTGCCTCCCAGCTCAGGAACGCCATCACACTTGCTGCTGCCCCCATATCCTGTGAACCCAGGCAAGCCAGATTAGCTCCGCTCACGCTTCCAGGCTGGTGAACTCCAATCTCACTGGCCACAGCCTCCCATCTCCCTGTGTACTTCAGTCTACCTGACCATGCACTCTCATACCCCGAATCACGGAAAAATAAGCCTCTACATCAGATCTTCAGACCCCCACCAGAGCCTCATGTGCTCCTTCCCTCTGAACAGGCAGGCCCATTTGCCACCAGAAAACTAGTGGAAGCAAACAGAAAAGGGAACAACCACTGAGCACACTTCAAGGACTATAGCTTCCTCCTAAATTAAATAAAGCTCTTACACTGTGATGGGCAGGCCATAGCGTACAAGGAATATCATGAAAAATCAAATGTGTAAATCCAATAAGATCACCCAGTCCCACAATGGATGTCTCTAATTAAAACAGAAGAAACATTTGGATCAGAACCTCAAAGTGAAGATGTGAACTATGCAATCCTGAACAAGCTAATAGCAGAACATGCAGAAAAGCAACAAAGGGCTGATAATCATCTGACTACTGTCCTCACTAGACTAGACCTAACAGACAAGAACCTGGAAGGGTTCCAAAGACAGTTAAATGATCTGAAAGAAAGCAAAAAAGAAAAAAAAAAAAGACCTCAATAAACAGAGAGTCCAAAAGTTTCAATAAGTTCAAAAATTTTTGTGAATAGAAAATGAGGGAGCTCTGAGATACCCTTAAATGTGCCAACATTCAGATCATAGGAATACCAGAAGGGGAAGCAGAGACCAAGAGAACTTATTCAACAAAATTATCGAAGAAAACATTCACACTCTCTCAAAAGAAAGGCCCATCAAGTTATAAGAAGCTAACAGAACTCCAAACAGTCTGGACCAAAGGAGGAATTCTGCAAGACATATTGTCATTAAGACTATTAACATCAAGACCAAAGAGAAAGTCCTAAAAGCAGCTAGGATAAAACAACAATTACATTTAAAGGTAACCCCATCAGAATTACTTCAGACTTCTCAATGGAAACCCTGAAATCCAGAAGGGTCTGGAACAGAACACTGCACAGTCTAAGAAACTATGGCTTCCAACCCAAATTACTCTACCCAGAGAAGGTATCACTTATAATACATAGTGCAATATATAGTCCACCAGTCCTCCAGTTCTCTCAAGCAGCCATCCCAGCCACAGTCCCAGCTGCAGGTTCCTCCTGCACTAACTCCATGATAAAACTCAGCTTTATTACTATATGAAACCAAAGCCAAACCTGCAGAGAATACTTCATGGAATTCTCCACACAAAAGAATCAAATAACCAACCTCAAGTGCCTACAAGAAGCATTTCACAATAACCAAACTCAGAGAAGGCACAAAAAGATACAAAGTCCAAGAAAATACCAAACATCACAATATGGCAGGGATTAAATCAAACCTCACAGCTGTTACTCTGAATATTAATGTCCTAATTCACCCATTAGGAGACATAACCTAACAGGGTAGTTCAGAACATTAGACCCCTCAATCTGCTGTCTTCAAGAAATTGACTTCACCAGTAAAGACAGACACTTCCTCAGGTGAAAGGGTGGAAAATGATATTCCAAGCAAATGGAAATAAGAAACAAGCAAGTGTACCTATGCTAATATTGGATAAAATAGGCTTCAAACCAAAAGTAATCAAAAAAGGCAAAGAAGGCCACTTCCTGCTTATCAAGGGAATGATCCATCAAGAGGATATCATAATAATAAATCTTTATGCACCAAACTCAGGGGCACCACAATTCATAAAACAAAACCTACTTGACAACAAAACAGAAATAACCACCAACACCATCATAATTGGGTACTTCAATACTCCACTATCAGCAATAGATCATCCAAACAGAAAATCAACAGGGAAGTGAGAGAGCTCAACAAAACCATAGAACAACTAGACCTAAAGGACATCTGCAGAATATTCTACCCCAAATCTACAGATTACATTTTCTTCTCAGCAGCCCATGGAACATTCTCTAAAATAGATCATATACAAGCTTATAAAGCCTGCCTCCATATATTTAGAAGATTGGCATTATTTCCTGCGTGATATCAGATCACAGTGCTGTATTTCTAGAAATGAAAAATAAAAGATGCACCAGGAATCCCATTGGCTCCTGGAAACTGAACAATATAATTTTAAACAATAAATGGGTAGTGGAGAAAATAAAAAATGAAATTGAAAACTTTCTAGAAATAATGACAATGAGAAAACACTATACCAAAACTTATGGGACGCAGTGAAGGTGGTACTTAGGGGAAAATTCATAGCACTAGATGCTTCATAACAAAGACAGAGATATCCCAAATCAATAACCTAACCATCTACCTAAAGGCACAGGAAAATCAACCCAAAAAGCTCTAGGCGAAAGAAATAATTAATATCAGAGCAGAAATGAATGAATTAGAAACTAAGAAAACAAGAAAATTGATGAAACAAAGACTTGTTTTTTTGAAAAAAATGAACAAGATTGATAAACTCCTGGCCATTTTGATCAAGTGAAAAAGAAATGCTTCAAAGTAACAAAATTACAAATGAAAAAGGAGAGATCAAAACAGACATAAGCGAAATTGGGAGAATCATCAGGACATATTTCAAAAACCTCTACTGCACAAAAGTGAATAATATGGAGGAAATTGATGAATTTCTGGACACATACCACCTACCAAAGCAAAATGTAGAGCATGTTAATCTCATAAATAAACCTATCAAACCCATCAAGATTGAAAAGGTAATAAAAAACCTCCCCAAAACAAGAGTCCAGGACTAGTCGGCTTCTCAGCTGAATTTTATCAAACTTTCATGGAAGAACTAAAACCATTTTTTTCTCACAATGTGCCACACAGTCGGAGAACAGGGAAAGCTTTTCAATTCCTTCTATGAAGCTAATATCACCCTAATACCAAAACCAGGCAGAGATGCCACAAGAAAAGAAAACTATAGGCCTATTTCCCTGATGAACTTAGATGCAAAGATCCTGAACAAAATCCTCGCAAACCAACCAAACATCAAATGCATTATCCACCTTTATCAAGTATGCTTCATCCCAGGAACTCAGGGGTGGTTCAACACACAGAAGAAAGCTGTTAATGTAGTACACCACATAAATAAGCTTAATCACAAAAAAACTACATGATCATTTCGATATATGCAAAAAAGGTCTGTTGACAAAATACAACCTTACTTCATGAACAAAATATTGGAGAGAACTGGCATGGATACTTTATATCTCAAAATAATGCACAGAGACATTGCCATAACTGATGGCTAACCCCACAATGCACAACCCATATTCCCCAACGAGGAAGGTCCCTGTGGAGGGGGAAGGACAGGGAGGAGGCTAATGATGGTATTAACATTGCCATATACACATTGTGTACATAACTCATAAAAAAGAAAAAAGAACATTTAGAATGTCTTTTAACATAGGCAATAGTTTTTAGATTTTAAAGTCACAACTATAAGTTAATATTCATCTAAAATATGATATGATATTAATTTCAAACTTACCATGGCCATTATTATTACACAGAAATAGGCCTACTCAGATTCCGAATGCCATTGTTTTCTGGGATTGCATTTCTGAAAAAGAAATTTAAATATTCCCAATGACCACATAAAATGAAAGATTTGCATTTGGCACTTGTATATCAATCCTCAAAAAGAAATTGTGATCAATCTAAACAAAGGAGCTTTAGTGTATACTATTTAGAAGATTTTGATGTCTTAATTCCTGTGACCATTGAAAATCAATTAAATAGAATTATAAAATTTGTTTGAAAGGAAATAATCAAAATCTATACATCCAATGATAACCTCTATAACCTAAAATTTAGAATGCAGTGAATACTCTTTCACTCAAAGGAGTAGTACTTAAGGTTTCATGAACATTTTGTTAATCTAAAGATAATATTTTACGAGTCTTAAGAAGCTAAGAGAACTTAAGGTTAAGAATATGTACTTATTATAAACCTTTTAATAGATCATCACATTCACACTATAAGTTGGTTTGGTGGTTTGATTCAGGTGTCCCCCATAAACTTAGGTGATCTGAATCCTAGGTTCCCAGATGATGGAGATTTGGGAATTAACACCTCCTACAGGCAGTGTATTGTTGGGGGCCTGCTCATGGGTATTATAGTCTGTTTCCCCTTACCAGTGTTTGGCACACACTCTTGTTCCTGTTGTCCACCTGAAGTTGGCCAGGAGATGATGTCCACTCCTTACTCATGACATCATTTTCCCTTGCCATTGTGGAGCTTCCCTTAAAGCCTGTAAGCTAACATCAACCCTTTTTCCCACAAGCTGCTCTTTGTTGGGTGATTTCTGCCAGCAATGAGAACCTGACTGCAACAGTTATGTTGGTCCCAGAAGTGGGGTGGGATTTATGTTAGATACCTGACTATGTGGATTTGGCTTTTTGGAGCTGATTTTCAAGGGGAATATGGAAGGATTTGAAACCTTGGCCTAAGAGATGGCTTGTAGTGCTGTAAGTACAGCTTGATGGACAATTCTGGTCAGAGTTGAAAGACCTGAATGCAGTAACAACCATGGACTGAGGATTGGCTTATGAGGGTGAGAAAGAGCTTTGCCTATGCTGGGCTACACACAGTTTGTGTGAGAGGCTTGAGTTATGGCCGTGTCTTCCAAAGTTGTGCAGGGTGTGAGCACAGGAATAAGGCACAGAATAAAAATGAAATTTTCAAGCCTAAACTGCTACCTGTTCACCTGCAGTTGTTAGAGAGTTTACGACCATTGATACTGGGGCAGTTGACCTGCACTGGGACAACAGAAAGAACATAGGCTATTTTTGAAGGGGCCTGGGTACTCAAGGAGTGTCCTGTTCTTCAAAGTCTGCTTTATCCCCTCTGGATTAATAAATTGGCACACCACCTGGTATTGTGAAGTATAAGAAATGCAAGAAAGAGAAGGTCTTTGAATTTGCAACATGGTCTTCTGTTTTGGAAATGGCCATGTGCAGTGTGAAACAGGTCTGCCAGATTCCTGCATGGAGACCCGATGGAGCAGTGAGGATGGGCCATGGATTGCAGTGGAGACCCAGTGGAAATGATAGGACCACAAGATGGCTGCTAAGGAGAGCTGCAAACCCTGAATGAGATTGTCCAGGACTGTGAGTAGCTTAGCTGGATGGGGTGGAATTGGAACTTCAGAGTCTATTTCCTGGTTAGAATTATTGGACCTGGAGACTTCTCACTGACTAGTATTGTTGGACTTGGAACTACAGAGTTTGATGTTTGCTCAGCTTAAATCTTGTATTGGTTGTATATTTCTTTGCTATGCCCAGTACCATCTTTTGCAGTGTGTTTCTTCTGTGCCATTATGGGCTTTGAGGGGATTATTTTAGTATTATGGCTCAGGTAAAAGACTTTTGATTATGGGCTTGTTGGACATCATTAGGATTGATAAAACTCTCTGGACTTTTAAAGGGATTGAATGCATTGCAATTTACATCATGGATGATTGTTAGTTTATGGGGGTCAGGGGAGGAATGTGGTGGTTCGATTCAAGTGTCCCCCATAAACTTAGGTATACTGAATGCTAGGTTCTCAGCTGATGGTTATTCGAGAATTAATGCCTCTTGGAGGCAGTGTATTGTTGGGGGAAGGCTTATGGATGTTATAACCAGTTTCCTCTTGCCAGTGTTTGGCACACTCTCCTGTTCCTGTTTTCTACCTGATGTTGGCCAGAAGATGATGTCTACTCTGTGCTCACGCCGTCATTTTCCCCTGCCATTGTGGAGTTTCCCTATGAGTTTGTAGGCCAAAATAAACCCATTTTCCCATAATCTGCTCTTGGTTGGGTGATTTCTGTGTGAAATACAAACCTGACTGCAATAGTTAGTATACCAAAAATATATTAAAAGCAAAAGTAAAAATGAAAAATTGAAGTGGCCACAAGTTTTAAATATCTAGAACTTTATGTTGTCACCTTTTGGACAATGCACACAAAAACAAACATGTAATGATCCTGGACAAACATGACACAAATACATAAATTCTAGGGGCACTCTAAGAAAGTAAAATTAAGTGAAAATTTTCTATCCTGCCCTTTTGAGATGTAAGGCTCAGTAACACAGAAGATCAAACATGAAGCCTGTTACATAGATCTAGAGCAGGTATTTATTTCCATTTGTTTTTGAGAGCTAAAAATAAAAGTGGAGAAGTTTTGTTTTGTTTTCAAAGGTGAAAATAGCTGATTCTTGTATCTAATTTTGTCTTGAAAGTTAGGGTAACTCCTTCAAAATATCATCTAGTATGGATATAGGCTTAATGACAGATCAGACTCATAAGGAGAAAGGCTAACTATACATTTATTTAAGTGAAAGACTGGTAAGTCAGCATTTAGGGAGTCTCGTTCATGCTATCAGTTTCACAGAGCAGATTAGATAGGAGCAATGAGACATGCAGAGAAAGGTTAGAAGTGGCCATTCCTTGTGTTTAGGATCCAGAATGTGCTGCTCTTAGTAGTTTTCTCACTGTGTCTCATGTGCTCTCTTGAGGACAAGAGAGTGGCTTAGGGGCTGGAGAGATGGCTTAGCAGTTATGTGCTTTTCTGTGAAGCCTAAGGACCCTCGTTGAAGGCTCGGTTCCTCAGGACCCATATTAGCCAGATGTACAAGGGGGCACACATGTCTGGAGTTTGTTTGCAGTGGCTAGAGGCCCTGGCGCGCCCATTCTCTCCCTCTCTCTCTGCTTCTTTCTCTTTGTCACTCTCAAATAAATAAATAAAAATATACAAAAAATGTTTAAAAAAAGAGAGTGGTTTAGGATATCTAGGGGAGCAGCTCTTATGTATGATGTCCCCTGGAAAAGCCATGCACTACTGTTCCCTGTGATCCAGGAACAGGGTATAAATATGTCAGGGATTCTTATCTTTGGTACCTGTGGCATTCATTAAACACTACATGGGTTTTTGGAAAAAAAAAAAAAAGAATAAAGTAAAGAAACTAAGTTATCATACAATTGAAGAATACATTTGAGGAGAATGTTGTTAAGACAATGTTTTAGATGGATCTTTTGTGAGTCCCCAAAATGTCAGCAGCAAAGGGATTGAGACAAGGTCAAAGAAAGGAGAAGAAATGAGAATAGTTAGATTCTGCACAATTTATCTCTAGTTCTGATATACTCTCACAATTTTTTAAAAAATCTTACCCATTTTGGATATCTTCTTTTAATTTATAGGTTATAAACTCTTACTAGTTTGTAACTTGCCAGTTTAATTGTTTCTTAGGTGTTTTAAAATTTTAATTATGGGCTGGAGAGATGGCTTAGCAGTTAAGCACTTGCCTGTGAAGTCTAAGGACCCCTGTTCGAGGCTCAACTCCCCAGGATCCATGTTAACTAGATGCATAAGGGGGTGCATGTGCCTGGAGTTAGTTTGCAGCAGCTGGAGGCCTTGGCATGCCCATATTCTCTCTCTGTCTGTCTCTCCCAAATAAATAAATAAACAAAAAATATTTTGAAAATTAATTAAAGCAGACTTCTCATAACAAAAAAATATTGCCTATGACTTTAGCATATTAAAAAAAAGTTAAAATAAGGGCTAGAGAGATGCCATAGCAGTTAAGGTGCTTGCCTGCGAAGCCTAAGAAGGCTTGTTTGAATCTCTTGGTCCCACTTATAGCCAAACACAAAAGCGATGCAATTTGCAATGTTGCATAAGCACAGAAGGGGCTCACATGTATGGAGTTCATTCACAGAAGCTGAAAGGTCCTGGCATGCGCATTCTCTGCCTTTTTTTTTTTTTTTTAAATTTCTCTCTCTCTCTCTCTCTCTCTCTCTCAAAAAAGAAACTAAATAAAAATTAACCCAAATTTAGGATTAAATATTCCCCATTTGGGAAATGTAAACCCAGTTTATTTTTTAGTTAGGTTTCCCCATTATTTTTTTCAAAGGCTTGCAACTTAAAGTTTAAGTAAATGTTCATGCCAGCTGGAGTACAAATAATAGTGTTTTTTTTTTTTTTTCAAGCATTTCTTCTTTCTTGGTAGGAGTGGTAAGAGAAGAAAAAAAAAAAAAAAAAAGCTCAACACTAGCACAATACTAGCAGAGATAAACCAAATAGAATAGTCAGAAATCAAAATGCTCTCAAAGATCTGCATGCAAACAACAAACTCAGTGGTCAAAACCAAAATATTTTCAAAGCAAACAAACAAAATAGGTACCTTAAAACAAACACTTTGAGAACAAATTAAAAAAAAAAAAAGTATCCAATAACAATTACAAAAAACTAAAAAGGATCCTAACTAAACAAGTGGACTATGGACCAAATCAGAGGGGTTCTGAGCCCCAGAATGAACTCATGAACCTGCACTTATGGAGACAACATCAGATGGTTGGACACAAGGGGCCCATGCTGGTTCCTGGCTCTGATCAGCTGCATCCTAAGTGGAAGTGGCTTGTCCTTGGGTCCCTATGTTTGGGCACCATAACTGTTGATGCAAAAGACACAGCTCTCGCCTCAAAGGGGGTAAGAAATAGTTTATTCTGGAGCCAAATATGAGTGGCCGTGGCCTGGGAACATAGATTTAGGTCACCCCAAATCCCATATTCCAACATGTTAACAATTTCATGTAGGTTTTATAGTTACAGAACAAAAGAGAGTCATAGATCTAAGCACTTTTCAAATACATTGGCTGACCATCAGGTAGGTGGGTTACAGCAAAGTGGGGAGATCTCTACCATAGGCCTCAGATGCTATCTGATGACATTCTTAGTCCTTGGGTTGGTGGAAGCTGGGGTCTGTTCTTGCATTCCCAAAAGGATTACGCCTGATCAGCTGATAGGCACCAGGATGTTAGTTCAGATGCAGAAATGGGCAATAAATGGGTATTAAGGGTTAAAGGCAGCCCAAGGTAATTGGCTCTGACTTGCAACATTGCATCTCTCTGTGATCACAGGACCTTTATCAGTCCATTTAGCCTTGCTAGAATTAGGTGCATAAGATACAGCTGTTTTGGTGGAACTTTAGTTCACATGAGTTAGCATGTTGTTTTTATATTTGTCAAAAATGTTTTAAAAAATAAGTGGGTAGTTTATCTTATACAGACTCCAATCATTTCTTGACTTCAAATATATGTCCATTTTAAACAAAGTTTTTCTCTTACTTGGTAGTGCTTCAGACTGGTACCATTAAAACCCACCATAAGTACTTATTTAATTTTTTTTATTTATGTATTTTCTTTTTGTGTGTATGGGTCTACCAGGGTACCTTGCCACAGCAAATAAACACCAGATGGATGCTCCACTTTGTAGTCTGGTTTTACATGGAAGCTGCAGTCAAATCTGGGCTCAGCAGGCTTTTCAAGAGAGCCATTTCTCCTGCCTTCGCAACAAACATTTAAAGAGATGTGATATAAACATATCAAGTATTTCTTGGTCTTTCAACTTGTATGTGTTATGGATGGGCTTCACCCTCCTTATACAGGGAGATACTAAACTTTCATTCAGTTCAACTAGAAGTTTCTGCCATCCCTATATTTCCTCATTATCGAACCCCAATGCCCAAAACTGTGACTATCTTTTTAGGGGAAGAAAAGCTGAATGCTTTCTGACTTGTCACTCATTGGCAATTTAATTAGTATAATAAAGCAGTAGAAATAAGCCACTGTGGAAATCTCTCAAATGTGTAGTCCCATCCAAAAATTGGTGCTTTCATAGGTGGCTCAGGTCCTTTCTCTTTCAGCTGCAGTATTCCTGTGTGGAAAGAGGAAAAACATTCTCTAAAACTCCTTGTATCTTTTGACAACATGGAGCTACTTGGGTCAGCCTTCTGCTACTTTAATTGCAGCCTACTTCATTTCCATGTTTTTCTTTTTCTCATGATGGTAATACTAGGGAAAAGCTCCTCTCAACCAGGCATGCTTTCAGTATTGCTTTACCATTTACTAAATACTCAGTCCTCTTGATTAACCTTTCACTATGCTTTTGACTCCTTTCTCCTGTGGCCTTGGGTACACACATTTTTCTGTGAATCTTCCTACATGGCCCCGCTTATTTGGTCTGTGTGTCTCAGTAAGGTCTAACACACTGGGCTAAGGAATTTTTTCTGGGTTTCCAAACATGAATTATCTGACTGTCCATTGTTTTATCAAATATAAGCTCAAAATGAATGATTTTATTTTATTGCTCCATTTTTAATAATGGTGAGAGAAAGAAGTGAACAGTTTCAGTACCATTGAGTAAACATCTCTATTTTATTCATCAGCTTCTTCTTATTTTCCATTTTCTTTTTCCTTTCTTTTATTTTTTGAGGTAGGATTTCACTCTAGCTCAGGCTGACCTGGAATTCACTATGTAGTCTCAAGATGGCCTTGAAGTCAAGGCCATCCTCCTACCTCTGCCTCCCAAATGTTGGGATTAAAGGCGTGTGCCAGCACACCCAGCTTCTTTGATTTTTTTTTTTTAAATTTTTTATTTATTTGAGAGTGACAGACACAGAGAGAAAGACAGATAGAGGGAGAGAGAGAGAATGGGCGCGCCAGGGCTTCCAGCCTCTGCAAACGAACTCCAGATGCGTGCGCCCCCTTGTGCATCTGGCTAACGTGGGACCTGGGGAACCGAGCCTCGAACCGGGGTCCTTAGGCTTCACAGGCAAGCGCTTAACCGCTATGCCATCTCTCCAGCCCTTCTTTGATTTTTTAATTGTTATTGGAAAACAGACACTGAGTTAAAAAATATCCAGAATTAATTCTTTTAGAGTACACTGTAAACTGAAGATGCATTGTATAAGGTTCAGGTTTAAGAATAGAGACTGTAAAGGGGAACTATTTCTTGTACACAAGATTTTGAGACCAGGTGAGAGAATGTGGAAATCCTAAACCAAAAGAAAGAGGCTTGGAACCTTAAGTAAGGGGCAGGTGGTGGTTTTAAGGCTTGTTGGGGAGAGGAAGAGAAGAGGGGTGTGTTTTGGATCTTGCATTTCAAGGCAAGGGCTTTGTTTTACCCATATAGGGAGTGAGGATAGTTGAGCATCTGTGAGTCAAGCCTGTGTTGTGTTCTGCTTATCTGGCCACTTTAAACTGTCTTGGGGAAAGGAGGCTTAGAAAATTCATCTCCATCCAGAGCCATGGGTGGTAGCTTAGAGGAGGTCCTATATCTCCTTCAAGCTCTGGGGCAGTAAAGTTTATTCAGTTTTCATGACAGTAGGGAATCAAGAATCACCTGGTCACTTTCAGATACTCATATCACACTTATGGAGAGGGGGAGAGAGGCAGCTTTCTTCAGATCTAATATTACAGCCTTTGCAAATCTAACACATGGATAGCTTAGCAAATTAAGTCAATTTAGAAGAAACTAGCATTAGTAGTTTCATTTGATAGTGGTTAAGGACTTGGGTGTGTATAGTAACTGACAGCTTTAAGGAATTACTACTGTATTCTCTTCTATAAAATTAACAGTTCATGGTTTTTTTTTTTTTTTCAAGAAAGTGAATTTTTCTTGAAATAGATGACCTTTTTCTATAGGGTTCTTGGAGGTTCTCAATTTTGTGGGGTAGAAAGAGAGACAAAGAAAGAGGAGATGAGAAGAAAGGAGATGAGAAGAGATGAGAATCTAAGGCTATGACCTTGAAAGACCAGCATCATTAGTACTGTGAGGCAGTAATGAAAACATGGATATAGCTATGTGGTTAGCTTTGCAAGTTTACACTGAATTCATTTTCTTTTCATTATTTTTTAAACTTTAAGAAAAGGTTTATTCTTTATTTTTGTGGTGGTAATAATTCATGTATTTTACATTTGGGCTATTTTGTGTATTTTTCTTCATTTTCAAACGAACGAAACTATTCTGTTATAAATCTCAAGAATAGGATGATCTCTCTGAATTAGGACACACAATTGCCAAACAATGTTTTTAATGACAAAAAGCTTTATAAACCACCTGAAGCTACCTGTCCCACCCTGTGCTTGCCTGCATACTAGCATACCTGGTGTACTTTCACTTATACCCTGTTTTATCCCTTCCCACCACATCATGGTCTCTTGTATACTTCCTTCAACTAGACTTACCAATTTCCTCAATTAACTCTATGTCTTAATGTTTGCATCTTCCTCTTCCACTGTGTTTTCACCATTTTGATATCAGTCCCTTTTTACAAATAACATCTAACAACTCTCACAGTACCTGTGACAAACATTGTGTACAAAATAATTATATGTCAAAGAGTAAACAGTGAACACAGTTGAATAAAAGGATGAAACTCTTTGCTATATCCTCAACAGTCCTCTTTCCCTTTGGTTTTATCTTTAGGGATTCTGGAAGTTCTACATTGTGTGCTAGTAGAAAGTCCAGAGGCTCTGAATATTATTAAAGAAGGGCATATCAAATCCATTATCTCACTATTAGATAAGCACGGAAGAAACCACAAAGTAAGTAAGCTTTTATTTTTTTATAACTGAGTTCTGAAATCATTTAGGAACTAATAACAATGTCCTTTATGTATATTTCAAAAGGTCAAAAGAAAAGATTTTGAATATTTTCACTATAAGGAAATGATACATTTTGAGGAAATAAATGCATTTTTTCATGATTTGAACATTACAAAACATATGCATGTACTCTACTAATAAGTGTAACTTTTGTCTTTATGTATCAGCTAAAATAATTCTTTTTATGGCTAGGAGAAGGTTCGGTAGTGAAAGATGGTTATTTGTACACCCTGCTAGCCTAGGTTCCATTTCCTAGTACCCACATAAAACCAGATGCACAAAGTGTTGCATGCATCTGGACTTCATTTTCAGCAACAAGAGGTACTGGCATGTCCATAGTATCTTTCTCCCTCTCTCTTAAAAAAGAAGTAAACAAAATATTTTTAAAAGTAAATTTTGAAGGGTTGGGAGAAATGCCTCAGCACTAAAAAGTGCTTTCTTGTAAATCTGCCAGCCTGGTTTCAATTCTCTAGCCACCAAAACATCAGAACATCCAGAAGGAGTATATGTATTTGGTGTTCATTTGCAGAAGCAAGAGAACACATGAAAATATGAAAATAAATGAAATATTTAAATAAAAATATGAAAATACATTTTTAAAGAAAATAAATAATATATGCTAAAATAAGATAACTTTTCAAAATATGGTGAATTTTTCATGGAGTAATATCAGTTAGAGTTTATGAAGGAAAGGTGGTGAGTCAGTGGGACATGCACTGCTGTGCTAGATGATAGAGTGAAGCATTGTTTGAAGGGGTATGCTTCTTTCTGAAAAGGGCTACCAACAAAACGGGAGCGATTTCTCACTTCAGGTTCTGGACGTCTTGTGCTCACTGTGTGTTTGCCATGGTGTTGCTGTCCGCTCCAACCAGCATCTCATCTGTGACAATCTCCTCCCAGGAAGAGATCTTTTATTGCAGACCCGACTTGTGAATCATGTCAGTAGGTAAGTTCCACTGGATATTCTTCTAAATCCATAACATAACTGTTAGTTTTTGATCTACCTCTATAGTTAAGATAGCAGGTAGCCAGTCTGCTTGTTTTATTAAGATCTTTTATAAACAAGTGTTTTCTATCAAGCAGATGGGAAAATGATGACAATAGACAAAAATAGCAATATATGGACTTAACACAAACACAGGTGCAAGAGCTTTAGTTTAAGTTCATATGTAGATAGATATCACTGACATACTCTGCAGCAAGCTGGCAATTATACAGGGATATAGCTGTATATAGTTGCTGCCAGCAGCAAGAAGACAAAAATAGCTCCACGCTGTTGTACTCAGGAGCCTGGGGAGTTCCCTGAATATTTTAGGGACCTTGACTAAGGCAAATCCAGGATTGTGGCTTAAATGCTGAAAAGATTTTCACAGCTAGCTGGTCTAAATCAGAATTGAAGATTTTATTTGGAATATCAAGAAAAACACTCAAAAGGAGAATGAAAGCACATCTGAGAGCAAGGATGTGGGTTTCTCTAAGAGAGAGTCATATTTCTAGTGTCCTCATGGTGACGGTACATATGACTGTGGAATTTTTGTCATTGCATTGTTCAGTGAGGTTTTAGAGGACACTATCCTCTTTTGCTTCTGCTCAATTCTGTAGCACATTTTTGAGAATAAACAAAAGCAGTTTATGTAAGAAAAGGGTTTATTTCAGCTTATAATTATGAGGGTAAGTTTCTTCATGGTATGAGATGCTTTGCAGGAGCAGGAAGCTGGCTCATATCATCATATATCAACAATAAATAGGGAAGATGCAGCAGAGTGAGTGTTATAGTCAGCTCAATTGCTGTGACAAACATCCAACCACACACAGTTTATGGGATTATTTCAGCTTGCAAATCCAGGGGAAGTTCCATCAATGTTGAAGAAGCTGGCTCTCTTTCACAGATCCAAGCAGAAAGATATCACCCAAACAACCAATATCACAAGCAAGCAGAAAGCACTTACCATCAGAGCTCAAAACTGTTCTCCCTATAATTCAGATCCACCCTCAAACATATTTTAGGGCTGGATTCTAGGATCTGTCCCCAGAAACATCCCCTCAAGCCAGACAACTGAAGACCCATTGGTGTTACAAGTTTAATTTTAATAAACCACCTAAGTACATAGGGCCATACATTTGATACATGTGATACACACATATCACATTCAAACTGCCACAGTGAACTAGCTAGCACTGGTAAGGGGACTGGATGATAAAATACCAAGGCAAACCCCTGGTAACACACTTCCTCCACCAGAGGCTCTACCTTAAAAAGGCTACAGTGGCTGGGGTTCAAATGTGAGTTGTGATCACAAACATATGAGGCTATGTGGGACATTTTATCTTCAAACCACCACATCTGCTTTGAAAATTGAGATGAGAGGGTGGCTGTGTAGGTACCTTGGGAGGGATTACAATCTGCTAAAGTATAACCAGAAGCCACTAAGGTTGCACACGGGCTGTTGTAGTCAGCTTCACATTGGTGGGATGAACTTCCAAACCAGGCACAGTTTATAGAATGGAATTTATTTGAACCATATAGATCTATGGAAAGTTCCATAACAGCAGAAGAAGCTGCCGCCCTGTCACAGGTCCACACATAGAGAAAAACTACCAGCAGCACCATAAGGAAGAACACTCCAGGAACCCCAGCAGAGGCCAAGCTCTCTGCATACTGGAATTTCAGATCCACCCCCAAATACATGTTATGGCTGGACCCTAGGATCCACCCATAGTGACATCAAGTTGCAAGCTTTAATAAACCCCTAAATCAACTGGGGGCCATCCATTCAAACTACCACATTCTCTCCCTGACCCCTCAATAGATTGATAACTATCTCATGTTGTAGATTGTATTCAGTCCAACTTCAAAGGTTCACATAGTCTTAACCAACCTAATATAGTTCCAAAGCCCCAAGTCTCATCTGAGACTTACTATGTTCTTAACTATGAGTCTTGTAAAATTAAAACAAGTTATATACTTTCAACATATAAAGGCATAAACATTTCCTACTATTATAAGGCATAACAAAGAGAGACTGGACCAATGCAAAGTCAATAACCATCAAGCAAACATCTGCAGATCAAGTCTGATATCATAACCAGTTACTGACAGTCCCCAGAATTCCTAATGTTGCCCCTCTAGCTGTGCTGAATAGCCAGGGAAAATTTCCATCTCGAGCCAGCAGTGCTCCATGTTACTCCTTACACAATCCTGGTGTATCCAAATCATGGCTGGGTCTCCATGCAAATGACAGTCCATCTTCCAATAACTCTACTGGCTTCTTACACCCTGCCACATCTCAGCAGCAGCTTCTGGAACCATGTGCAGTTCATGACCCACTCAATGTATTATTCATGCTTCTGAAACCAATACCAGTGTGTAGGATACAACCATATTCTTAATTCAGGGAGGGAATATATTATAACCTTGAAGAGCAGGTTCCTTCATTTCAGTCAACTTCTTTCAGTTGACACTTATACCATTCAGTCTTTCCTCAGGCATTCCTTTTATTGTTTCAATGTAAAGTATTTAGGCCATTTTCCTTCCAAATGCTAATGTATTTGACAATAGCAGTTTAAGAAATCAGTCTCAGTGCCCCTAATTTTAAACTTGCTTGTGTTATTCTAACTTTAAATCTTAAATTTCTTAGTTCCCTATCTTTAGCCAAGCATACCTGTCCATTACAAATTTAACCTTGATCTAACTCTCTAGGCATGGGCAGCAGAACACAGCCAGCCTTTATTCTAGTAGCCCAGTTCCAACAAAGTTCTCTGCTGTGTTTCCTTCCCTTTAGAAAACTCATAAGCAAAGCCTCCAAATACAGTTCTCTCTGTACTTAGCATTTTCAAACTCTCAACTTGGCTTACCACTCTAGAAGTCATTTTCAGTTTCAAGTACCAAGTCCATGCCCATTCCTCTAAGAAAAATGTTTCAAAAGACCCAAATCCACCTGGTCAGATTCATCCTGCAGCAACACATCACTCTCTGGTACAATTTCTGTCATAGGCAGCTTCATGTAGCAGAGATGAACTTCCAAACCAGGCACAGTTTATAGAAGGGATGGGATTTGTTTGAAGTTTACAGATCTAGGGCAAGTTCTATAGTGGCAGAAGAAGCTGGCCTGTTTCTTAGGTCCACACAGAGATAAAAACCACCTGTAGCAACATAAGCAAGCACACTCCAGGAACCCCATCAGAGTTCAAGCACTTTGCATAATTTTGGGCTGGAATTCTAGATCAGCCCACAAACACACTTAGGGCTGAACCCTAGGATCCACCCACAGTGACATCAAACTGCAAGCTTTAATAAACTAAATAACTTGGGGGACATCCATTCAAACTAACACAAGGGCTTTTCTGTAAATTCAAATTTCAGGTGACTTTCCTGGAAAATTATAGACTTAGAGTTGGGAAGGAGAGAAAGGCCTTAAATAGTTGAAATTATTGCTTCTGTGCTGGTTAGAGGCTTCAACCAGTCTCCTGGATGAAGGGTCTTTTTTTTTTTTTTTTTTTAATCCTGTGTTACCAAAGAGTTCCCTGTCTTTCTATCATACTCAGCTAAGTTTTATCCCTTTTAGAATGTAGCTAAAACACTTTCCTTAAGTATCCCTTGGATGAACTCACTACACATGAACAAAATAGTGTTCAAAATATATATTTTATAATAAATAGCTAACAATATTATGTCTTCCATCAGATGTGCCTGTTAGGGTTTCTCATATTCATCTAGTGCTCCATGTAAGCCACTATGACAGGTGTTTTGCACTTTGGAGAGGCGGGGGGGGGGCAGTAAGAGTTGTATTCATGTATATTTGCAGATGTGCTCACAGAGTCCAGAAGAGAATGTCAGATGTCCTTCCTCTATTGCTCATCTGCATATCTCCTTGAAATCAAGTCTCTCTCTAAATATGGAGCTGTGGTTTTTGTGTGCTCCAGTGATCCTCTGTTCTCTCTTCACCACAGGACTTGTGTTATAGGTGTGTGTGGTCAAACCCAGCTGTTTATGTGATTTCTGGGGAGACAAACTCAGATGGTCTCAGGTTTCCTTAGGCTGTCATGCTTGTGGCAAGTGTTTTTGCTTGCTGATCCATCTCCTTAGTGCATTTATCCTGATGTAAGCAGAAATTAAGTGATGGGTAAATGCTCATGTTGAGGTTATTATATTCGAGTGATTATAGGCTTTCTTTCTGGATTTTCATATAAAGTCCTGCTACTAATGAATCGGGTTTCCTATCACTTCCACTAATACCTAAGATTACCAAAGAATATGTAAATACACTCTTAAAATGGAGTTAAACAAACTTGCTATAAAACCTGTGCTTGCAGTGAGTGAGATGCAAAAGAAACAAACCTTGGGCTGGAGAGATGGCTTAGCACTTAAGCACTTTCCTGTGAAGCCTAAGGACCCCAGTTCGAGGCTTGATTCCCCAGGATCCACGTTAGCCAGATGCACAAGGGGGTGCACACATCTGGAATTCGTTTGCAGTGGCTGGAGGCCCTGGCATGTTCATTTTCTCTCTCTCTCTCTCTCTCTCTGTCTCTCTGTTGCTCTCAAATAAATAAATAAATATAAACAAATTCAAAAGAAAGAAACAGTCCTTATTTGTCATTTATTACCTCCAGTGGTGTAGTCTCTTCATACTTGTGTCATGTGACATGCTCTTAGCTTAGGACAATTCACAACTGCAGAGTTGTTAATAACTCCATTAATTCTACATGTCGACTATACAAATGTGTTATTTTGTGACCTACATTTGATTCATAATAGAAAATATGCTAAGGAACAGGAAAAGTCCTTAAATTCCAAATTCTGAGTTAGTATCTGTTCTTAATAAAGAATTGGACTAAAACATACTGTGAATGATAATTTATAAACTGTAATACTTATTCAGGGAAGTCAAGGGAATAAGGGAGAGTCTGAGGATCAAGGAAAGGGAAATGGGTAGATACACCCACGTGGTCTGAGAGCCCCTGTAGGAGTTGAACTGAACATGGCCTGGGGAAGAAAAATGAAAAGTGGTTTTCTACAATGGTTTGTGCTTTAAGCTAAATTAGATTCAGAGGAAAAAAAAAAAAAAAGAGAGAGAGAGAGAAGTACAAACCAGGCATACTCACGCATGCCTTTTGTTCCAGCTCTTAAGAGGCAGAAACTATATAGTGAATTCCAGGTTAGTCTGGGCTAGTGTGAGACCCTTACCTCGAAAAACCAAACAGAACGCTGGAGAGAGGACTGAGTGATTAAGACGCTTGCTTGTGAAGCCTAAGGACCCAGGTTTTACTCCCCAGAACCCAACATAAACCAGATGCACATGGTGGCCCATGTATCTAGAGTTCATTTGCAGTGGCTTGAGACCCTGGAGTGCCCATTCTCGCTCTTTCTCAAATAAATAAATAAATAAATAAATAAATAAATAAATAAATAAATAAATAAATAAATAAATAAAATTTTAAAAAAAATGGAGAGAAGAAAAGTATAGAGTGTTCCTGCTGGAGGAGGGGTTAGGGAGCCCACATGGGAGTAGAGTTTGACCCCCTCAACTCATCTCTGCCCATCAGTGTGAAGATGGGGGAGACTTACCAAAGCAGGGACCTGAAAGATAAGAAGACTAAATAAGACCTTGCCCACCTGGTGAGGATCTATTTATAATCTTAATGTGGTGGACTTTACCTTCAAGCTCATGTTAGCCTGAGACAGAATGTTGATTGGTCTGGGCTGTTGGATAGCTCTGGATTATGGTGCCAGACTGCTGACTGGATATACTGAATCAGACCTTGAACTCTTGTTTTGTGGAAATAGGCAGGCACAGTGTTCCCTCTCTGAGCCCTCTCTCCTTACTGGCTACCTAATACCCCCTCACACTGACTGATAAGGCCAAGTAAACTTAAAAGGCAATGCTATGTACTGAAGGTTACTGGAAGGCCATTTACCACTGGGTATCGATTTGTTACCATCTAGGAGTCAGGTTAACTTTCTCCATTTATTAAAGAATTAAAAGGCAGAAGGTTGAAAATCAAACTGACCAAAGTTTATTGAAAGTGAAAATAACAGACAGAATAGACTCCTTGTGAGAGGAAGGGATCCATAGCTGGAATCTGCTACCCCAGAGAGAGCAGAGCTTTTATTGGTTAAAAGAAGCCTCACCATCCCAGTGACCTGACTGATCATTCCAAAGATTTGAGGGCATTGATTTGTACAGAATACATTTTATACTGTACAGGCCCTGGGCATGTCCAAGCATATTTGGGCAAACTTGCCAAGTGAGCCTGCTGGCCAGAAAATTCACCCACACATATTTCCTATGTTCTTAGGGAAGAACAACCAGGAAATGAGCTGCTCTCTCTGCTCTATTGGGACATGACAGTAAAAGAAAATAATTATTTATTTAGGGGCTCCTCTTCCCATCAGTTTACCTAGCAGAGGAAAATGATATAGGAATTTTGTGGTTCCTCTGCCAATATACCAATGTATGCTAACACACCAATATAATTGGGGGGTATTCTTAGAATCTTTTCTTATGACTTTGAAGAATGAAGTCCACAGACCAAAGGGTAAGGTTCAGAAAGAGTTTTTTTAAAGCTTAAAACTTTTGGAGGGAGAAGAGACGAAAGGGGAACCTTAGGCTCAAAAGTAAGAGACAGAAATAAGGTAGAGCTCCTTCCCAGGGAGGCAAGAGGTGGTTTGAGAAGCCCAGGACATGAGAGAAGGAAGCAAGGCAGAGGTCTTGTCTAGGGTGACAGGAGAGGATTTGAGAAGCCCCATACATAAGAAAAGGAAAGCTCTTGTCCAGGCAAGAAGGATTTTGAGAAGCCCAACTCAAAACTAAGGTGAAGGTTTTTTATGAGCCTTGTGGATGGGTGGTTAGTTTAGCCAGTTAGTCTTGATGTCAGTTGTCTGGAGTCAAGATCTCTGGAAAAAGGCAATCTTCTCAAGAATCTTCTCTTGAGAAGATTGCCTTTTTTTGTTGTTGTTATTTTTCTAGGAAGAGCTTTTCCAAAAATGAATGGAAGGAGTCTATGGAAGAGAGATAAGGAAAGGCTCCACCTGGCTGACATTCTGACCTGCAGTAAAGTATAATGACCTAGATTTTTCCCTACATGCCCAAGAACAATTTCTCATTTAGCCAAGAGAAAGCTATTCACTTTGGGTTTCTGTCATCCCCAAGCTGTCTAGCTAATTTCTATCTCCTACAAAACTACCTAACTCCTATATCTCAACTTTAGTGTAGTTTTAAAACTTTTGTAGTATTTAAAATAATGGAGAGTTAGAATGTATGTCTGAGTAGAAAGTCTAATATTTGAAATAGTGAGATATTACCAAAAACAATGAACATTTTCTTTGTCTTTTCTTCATATTATGTCTATTTTTTTTAAAGCATGAGACCCAATATTTTCCTGGGTGTCAGTGAAGGTTCTGCACAGTATAAGAAATGGTATTACGAGCTCATGGTGGACCACACGCAGCCCTTTGTCACAGCAGAAGCCACTCACCTGCGAGTTGGCTGGGCTTCCACTGAAGGGTACTCCCCCTACCCGGGTGGAGGTGAAGAGTGGGGCGGCAATGGCGTTGGGGATGACCTCTTCTCCTATGGATTCGATGGCCTTCACCTCTGGTCAGGTAGGCAGTGTCTCTTTTAGTTCACCAAACACATGTGTTCCTTGTGCATCTTGCTTATTGGGTTTTGGGGAATCAAGCCTGTGTTCTTTAGCTTTGCAGGCAAGAGCCTTAACCAGTAAGCAACATATCCAGCCCTAGCTTCCATTTTAAACAGCACAAAATACAAACCAAATAACTTGAATAAACGAACTAGTTCAAACTACTATCAGACAATGTAAAGGCAAGAGTAAGTCATCTGTGAATCTCATCACAGACCATTCATGCTGTAATGGCCTTTTGCATCAGAAGGACAGAAAACTTCAAACATACATGTATAGATCATGTTAATAGCTGCCAGTTCTCAGTTTATTTATTTTTTATTTTTATGTTTTTGTGAGATAAGCTCTTACTCTAGCCCAGGCTGACCTGGCATTTACTCTGTAGTCCTAGGTGGCCTTGAATTCACAGCAATCCTTCTACCTCTGCCTCCCATGGATTGAGATTAAAAGTGTGTGCCATCACACCTGGCTATTTTTCAATTTTAATGGTTGATGATCTATTAAAAATGAATATATGTTAAAAAAATCATATTCTTTTCTCTGATACATAAGAAAATATAGCTGATTTGTGAGTTTAAGGTCTAACTTATTTGGACTTCTTTTTAAATGTTAGAATTCATCTGGTTGTTACAGATATATGCATGCATTCATAAAATTGTATTTAGCTTCTGGTGTGACCTCCACATATCTTACAAAGTAATCCCTGGAGTGTGTGGCGGTTCCACAGTAGCTTATATCACCTGCACCTAGGGGCATGAGCCAATCAGATAATAATCCCATAGTAAAATTTCATATGGACCCAGCAGTGGAAAAAGATCACCAATTTTTGGAGGTCTGACAAATATATACTAATGTGTGTATATCATAATACATTTTACCTATAATCCTTGGATTTCATCATTCCCTCTCTAGTTCTGAGAATCACATGAGAATCACACTGGGTGCTCAACTGAAAGGATGAAACATGATAACTCTTGTTCCCTTAGCAGAGGTTGGGGAAAAGCATTACTATTGTAACAGTGCTGAATTGCTTCATTGAACATTTCGCCATTTCTGGTTTGCTTTCACCTTGGAGTTTTTCTTTTCAATGTATTAAAATGGCCTCTTACTTACGTAATTCATGGGTATACATTAAGCATTTTAACTACCTATTTAAGGAGAATCTGTGGGGTTTCTAAAAAAAAAAAAAGAATCTATGCCATAAGAAAGATGTCAGGGAACAGAATTTCAGGAGAAAATTATCTTGAAACTATTTGTCAGAAGAAAATATTTGTCTATGTTTTTAAGCACCAAGAAACTGCACTATCTCATTCCTATAATTGGAAGGTATGTTGTGTCTAGCCAGGGACTTACGTGCTTTCCTGGTTTGGGGTTCAGTCAACAAAGAAAAATCAGACTGAGTGCTAAGGCTAAGTCATAGTAATTGATACAATCTTCTGGGGTTATTGTTATATTTATTTTCTCTTTTGTGGTTATAGAATTAAAAACACTAAATGTCATTGTTTTGCAGGAGAGAAACATGTTTTGCCATTGATATTGTATAATCAGAGGCCCTGGAAACAGGATTTGGCTCAAAATCAAGAGTTCTGAGCAATGTATTCTTTCACATTCCAGCTCTGTGTATTGTTGCTATTCAGGCACTCCAGATGTTAAAAAAATATCTAAAATATGAAAGACCTGGGTGCTTTTAGTGTTTAAATATAGAACAACTATGGAGGGATGTTTTAGAACAGTCCAAGAAAGATCTGTACGGATCTCTCATCTAAAATCTATGAGTCTATCTGCTATTTGTGCCCTTTCTGGCTAAAGCAGCAAACAGAAATGTTGTTCTTCAATGGATTTGCTGTGAGTTGAAATGCACAGTACCAAGTGGCTTCCACATTGTGTGCTGGACCCAGGCTGTTCATTAGTAGTCTGTATCTTAGCAATTTGCTTCCAAAGCTGTACCCATGGGTGGCTGCTGACTGATTGTTAGCATTAACATAGGTTAGAGCTCAAGATGGAGAGTATATTGGGATTAAAATAAATGATTTTTAGTATAATAGCTCAAATGCTAACCATTTTATTAACTGCAGATACTGACACAAAGAAATAGATTTTTTCCTTGCATGGTTTTGCGATCCTATGCTTTTAAGAAAGATTATTTTTTAAATATGCCTTTATAATATCCATGGGTATAGAAGAGTCATTTAGTAATTAATTTGTTGCTTGCAGAATTGAATGTCGATAAAAAATACCCAAAAAGAGTCCATACTTTTAAAAAGTAGAGACTATCATTGGTATTTTGAGTATGTTCTTGGTTAAAACACTTGGCAGACTAGAACTTTTAAAAAGATGTTATTAAAAATGCAAAGACTTTACCATGAAATCAATTTTGTGTTTGCTTGAATTGTGGGTTATAGTTGTGCTTCTGTTTGGGAGAACTGTGCCTTCCCAAAGCCCTTGGGACTTATTAGGAAAAAAAGTGTTGATATTGTCAAGGTTGGGCTGAAACCATTGTTTAGCCAAGACAACATATGACATCAAATGACATATTCATACTTCCAACTGTGTTCTGCTTTAACTAGGCACTCAATTAAGATTTTATGTGAAATAAATTTAATTATAAAACAAAATAATTGTCATATAACTATCTCACAATCAACACTATGCCACAAGCATGAATGAATGCAGTATATATTCATTACCCGTATTTTATTTTGGAATTAAGAAACAAAAAATGTGTGAGTGAAATGAACTGGCATGAAGTGTCTATTGTGCCTGACATGGCATTACTTATAAACTACTAATTTAGTCACCCTAATCTTTCTAGAAGATGGTACATTAGTGTTCTGTTCATAAGCAATCAAATATCAGAGAGGGAAAGTAACTTACTAAGGCTTTTTACAAGTAGTAGGTGGCAAGGTAGCTATTTGAAGTGAAGTTAGTTTTTTTTTTTTTTCCAAATTTTCTATGACATTATCACAATATATGATCTGAGATAAATTCTGTGTTGCATACTATCTGTGCAAAAATTTTTGTATATGACAAGATCTATTTCCCAATAAAATGTCCTGCTCCATTTTACTATTGGGTTCGTTTTGTCACTGTCTACTGAGATCTTTGTGGGTCTCAGGGTAATTCTCCTTCATAATGATGTAGCACCTTCCTTCCTGTTTCCCCCCATAGGTTGCATTGCTCGCACTGTCAGTTCTCCAAACCAGCACCTGTTAAGAACTGATGACGTCATCAGCTGCTGTTTAGACCTAAGTGCCCCAAGCATCTCATTCCGCATTAATGGTCAGCCTGTCCAAGGAATGTTTGAGAATTTCAACATCGATGGCCTCTTCTTTCCAGTTGTTAGTTTCTCTGCGGGAATCAAGTTAGTATGTCTCCATTGTTTGGTCTTTCCCTTTTGCTTCTCATACCTCCATAGAGTACTCTGTTCTCCTTTTACTTTCCTTCTGTATTTTACTAACCTTAGCTTTTCCTGTCTGGCATGTGTCTGATTCCTGAAGGAAGAGGCAAGACACATGCCGTCGAGACTTTGTGTGACTCAATTATTCATTTCACCATGTGACTCAGGGTGTTGACACTCCTTCACTGTGTCATTAAAATATTTAGTCTAATTTCTCAAGTTTATTATTTTGAGCTATAAAGGGACATTAAATAGAATTCTATAAAGTAAAATTTAATACATGATGACATATTAATCAGCCACCCTTTCGCCTGCTAGTATAATTGTTTCTACCCAAGGAAAGGGACTCCCATATTCCTATTGACCATTGGTTTATTTTGGTTATCTATTAGTTATAATTTTCTTCCTAGGGACAACTTCTAGTGACAAAAGCACTTTTCTCACCTTGATGGAGATGAAGATACTCACAAGACACTAGTTGTCCTTGTAACTGTGATATATTTTTGTATATTTGTACAAATTCCAATTCTTTCTGTTAGTTCCTGGATTATTAAAGTGTTTTTATTTTTCTTTGCTTTCTGCTATTTGCTTCTTTGGTCTTAGAACTGAAACACACATTAGAAAATGAATTACAAGGAAAAAAATAAATTTATTTTTATAAGAGCTTGAAGAAATTAGTATCATTTAACTGTTTCTAAGTGCTCTTCAATAAAACTGAGATTATTTTCAATTAAAACAGTGTGATATGCACAACATTTTACTGAGTTCTTTCCTGTTGTTGTAAAAGCTAACAAACTAGGAAATATGGTGACCTTCTTTCTTCAGCAAATTAAGATGATACTTGAGTCCTCTTAAAGAAATTAAATTAGGAAATTGTATTCTGGAAAGTTACTATTTTTTTCATATTCCTAGTATAGGCCTGTAATTTTAAGCACAACAAATAGTCCAATACTCTTTTTTTTTTTTTTTTTTTGTCTGATTACTCTTGAGACATTAAGCTGTCATGAATGTATTCTTCATTTCTGTGGAAGTATTATCACAAGCTTTTAGACATGTCTAGTTTTTTTAGTTTAACAAGTGCCAAGTCTTCATCAATTAATGCATACACTTTACCTAGGTTTTATTTTTTTTAAAGTTTAGTTTTTAAGTATTTTATTTTTATTTATTTACTTGACAGAGAAAGAAGGAGAGAGAGACAGAGAGAGAGAGAGAGAGAGAGAATGGGCATACCAGGGCCTCCAGCCACTGCAAATGAACTCCAGATGCATGTGCCCCCTTGTGCATCTGGCTAACGTGGGTCCTGGGGAATAGAACCTGGGTCCTTTGGCTTTGCAGGCAAATGCCTTATCCACTAAGCCATCCCTCCAGCCCCAGGTTTTATTTTTTGACCATTAAGGTGCTCTCATGCCTTCTCTTTTGGTTTGATAACTCTACAATATGGTACTTATGGGAGGAATTATAACTTGTGACAGTTAATTTTACATTAATAATTTTTTCTCAGTTTTTTTCATTAGAAAACTTTAATGTATGTCAAAGATATAATTGACTCCAACTTGCCTCCTTTGTAGGGTACGCTTTTTGCTTGGGGGTCGACATGGAGAATTCAAATTTCTCCCTCCACCTGGGTACGCTCCTTGCTATGAAGCTGTTTTGCCAAAAGAGAAGTTGAAAGTAGAACACAGTCGGGAATACAAACAAGAACGGACATACACACGAGACTTGCTGGGCCCCACCGTCTCCTTGACTCAGGCTGCCTTCACCCCCATTCCTGTGGATACCAGCCAGGTACCGAGTGTGAGGGACACTAATGGAGTTCTTATTGCAGCCATCTGACACACAGTGGCTCAGTCTCAACTGCAACCCACAACCATGTGCTTTCTAGCCAGCGGACTGATGTGTCTGGTTGAAATATGCACCATAAAATTATATTCTACTTTTCAATCTCTGCTGCCCTGTTTTCTGTTTTTAAAAATAATTGTCTCAAATTGCCAAATTGATTTCATAATGTATGTATGTGTCACAACATTAAGTCCTATTCTTAAGGTTTCATTAAAGTAGTTAAAGTTGAGGCTGTAAAGATGGCTCAGTTCTTGTCTGCAAAACCTAATAACCTTGGTTTGAATCCTCAGTACCCAGTTACACAAAGTGGCACATGCATCTGGAGTTCATTTGCAGTGGCTAAATGTCCTAAATGCCCATACTCTCTCACTCTTTTTATCTCTCCTTGAAAATAAATGAATAAAATAAAAAATAGTTAAGGCTATTTAATTCATTAAATGCATATTGTAGTTTTAAAACTAGGCAATAATAGTAACCTGTGGGGATTAGTTACAGAATTATATAACCAGCTTTAAGACATTGTATTATTAAGATGAATTAACATTTGGAGAAATATATAGCATTTGAAGTAATACCACAGTGACATAATGCATATTAATTATAGAATATAGTTTTATACAAAGTAGGCATGGAATTTTTGAAACCTTCTCCCAGGTAGATAAATTTATTATGCTGAATATACTTAACTCACCTTAATCATTAATGGAGATTGAGGTCATGACTCCAGTGAAAAAATATCAAAATCAAATGCATGTTTAAGACCTTTGGACAAAGTAGCCACCTTCCCAGTTGGGGTTTACAGAACATGTTTTACATAGTAGACAACACACTGTTTTGCAAATAGACATCCAAGGGCTGTTGTCCATTACCCATGCTCTTCTGTCTCATTGGTATAGTGGTAGCCTGAGGAGGCTGACAATGATTTAAATATTGCTTTGCTTGGAAGATGAAATAACTTGAGTGAGGTTGATTAAGTAATTCAAAGTTTGTTTATTAGTTTTTAACATGGAAGACCATTCTAAAGTTATAACTCAACTTCAAAAACTTCAGTTGTTAATCAGTCATTTGATAAGTTCCTAGTTCACTGTGTACATGTTTTATTTGTAGTTAAAATGAAAATGAAAGCATTACCTTCAGCTAAAATTCAGTTGTCCATGACTGGAAGGCATGAGGGTATACCTGGCTCTAAGTTAAATGGGAAACACAGGTGGTAGAAAGAAATAAGCACCTATATTATGTAGTAGTAATAAATGGAGACTCACCTGAACCTGTGATGCCTCTACTTCTCCAAGGAGAGAATGCTGTCATAGCTTCCTCTATTCCTCTTCCTCCATGGGCATTGCAGGTATCTTCTGCCCTATTGAGGAACCCATTATGGGGTAAGCAGGGGAGGCATGATTAACTTATATATAACTATCTGCTCACTTGGTAAACTACTTTTAAGTTTACATATACCTCCTTCCCCTACCCCACCACAAAAGTCTGTCTAAAGAATATTATGAAACATCTGGTTCAGAACCTGGTGACGTTACTATATCTTTGATTAAGGTGACAGTCATTTACTTCAACTCACAGCAAGTCAGCCAACCTGTATCTTACTGCCTTTGATTCTGATAAATGTTTTGCTTGTTTTAAATTTCAGATTGTGCTGCCTCCTCACCTAGAAAGAATAAGAGAAAAACTGGCAGAGAATATCCATGAACTCTGGGTTATGAATAAAATTGAACTTGGCTGGCAGTATGGTCCAGTAAGCAATTTTAATGTTTATTTTCAGATTCTGTTAATATATCTTTGAGGAGACAAAATTTCTCTTTCATCCTACTTGGGGTGATATGAATCAATAGGATTTTTTTTTTTTTTTGGCTACACATTAGTTTTGTGGAGTTTTTTGTTGTTGTTGTTGGTTTTTTTTTTTTTTTTTTAATTTTCCTAGAGGGTCTGAATGTATTGACAGGCCCATTGAAGTAAAGCTTTGTAGTTTCCTAGACAACTAATAGCTATAAGTGTTGGACTGAAAGATGAACTTCCTTTTTTTTTGTTTTTTTCAAGGCATGGTCTTACTCTAGTCCAAGCTGACCTAGAATTCACTATGTAGTCTCAGGGTGGCCTCAAACTCATGGCGATCCTCCTACCTCTGCTTCCCAAGTGCTGATATTAAAGGCATGTGCCACCATGACTGGCTTGAAAGATGTACTTCTAAAAATAAGGTTAATATGGACAATGGGCAGTGATCTCTAAGCTACTTGTAAAAACTCAGTGAACCTCAGGAAAAATGGGGAGGTATGATTGCAGGAGATGTTTCAGAAGTCAAGTATAGAGTGAGGTAAGAGAGAAAAGGCAGGAAGGCAGCATCTGGTTTGTGAGGCACAGCTTGAATGGATGGTAGTGCTGGCTGTCCTTTGTAATAGAGTTCAGAGTTTGGGAAGTTCATGGGGATTACATAACCAGGGCATAACCCCAGGACTCATTTGTTTTTGCTTTCATGTTTATATATTTAGAGCATTAGATTTGAATTTTGTATCTCAGTTTCATTTGTAATTCCTATTCATTTGTAATGATCCCAAGAAAGAAAGAAATGAAATCATTATTTGTAATTTGGCAACTCACAAAGGCTTTAAAATATTCTCTTGTGTTTGCACACTTTCTGGTAACATTTATAGGACCTGGTAATTAACCCCATGGAGTAATTTGTTCCCTCACAGCATATAGCTGTCATATAGGTGCCACCATGGCAATAATGTCTGTGCAGTTAAATATCCATGTAGATAAAAATCCCAACTACTAAGGCAAGGAAAAGGAACATCTTCCACATTAGTTTGTCCCTACCATCTTAATTTTAGTGTGCTCAGTAATATAGTTGACTCCCCATTATTTTGGGTTCCACATTTATGCATTCATCCAACTGAAGATGAAAAATCTTCACAAAAATTTTTATCAGTATAGAACATGTGCAGATTATGTTTTCTTGTCAGTTTTCCTAAGCAGTGCAGCATAACAACTATTTACATGGTACTTTCATTACTTCAGATACTTGAGTCATCTTGAAGAGATTAAAAATATGTGAGAGGACATATTGTCACTTAACAGAAGAGATTTGAACATCCTTAGATTTGAGTGATCAGGAGTATAGCAAGATTGTCAACATACTGAAATGGATCCACTCTGGACACTGAGGGACACTTTCAAGAATTATTATGAAAAACACCTTTATTACACAAGCAAAACTTTTAATGAAGGTAGCAGATTCATTTGTGACAATAGAAGGTAATGCACAAGGGATGGCACAAGTAGCCAGAGCAACCTCAGCAACTTGGTATTTGCTAGTTGAGTTGTTTACTGATGTCTCTGATCAGATTAATCCCACATACAAAGCAAATTACTACAAAGTAACACTAAGTCACTGCCAGACTTTCTCAAACAACATTCATTTCAATTTAAATGCCATGTGTTAGGGATATTTTAGATATATCAATACATTAGAAAACAGAACAAAAAAGGACTCAAATTCTTACACCTTTAGTCTCATCTTTTGGTGCACAAAGACAGTAACACAGTGAGGAAGGATCTTGTCCAGCTGGGTATAGGGGCTCACACCTGTAATAGCCAGCACTCAGGAGTCTGAGGCAGGAGGATCCTGGATTTTAGGCTAATGAACTGAGCTCAAGGCAAGTTTGGGGAATTTAACAGACTCTAGCCTCCCCCTACCCCTCACACGAGGGTCTAATTTATTAAATATATAAGTAGCAGGTGGTAGAGTGAGTATGGAAGATTAATATGTTAGGAAGGTGAATAGAGTAAGCCTCATGGAGGAGCTGAGATTCAAATAAATGCTGGAAGGAGTCCAGGGAGCAAGCCTGATGGCCTCAAGATGGCAGCCAGCACGACAGAAGCACATGCAGCTGAGGCATGAGCTGTGTCAGAGAAGACAACAGGGAGTGCAGCTGACATAAGCCTTTACCACTGAACTTTGATGATAAGGAGCTTGGAAAGTTCCAGACGCTTCCTTGGGGCAGTGGTCAGAATGTTTCCACACAGTGGAGGCTGACAATGGAGGCTTGTTACTACATGCTGATTTCTGTCCTGTTTCAGGTTAGAGATGACAACAAGAGACAACACCCGTGTCTGGTGGAATTCTCCAAGTTGCCTGAACAGGAGCGCAACTACAATTTACAGATGTCACTTGAAACCCTGAAGTGAGTTCACTTATCTTTTTGTAATTTCCAATTTTCCAATCCAGTTTTATTCCAGTGTAAAGTTACTTGATTTCCATCTAGAACATTTGCTAATGTGTAGGTGGACAGAGCAGTATTTGTTGTGATTAGGATTCTAACCATATTATTTTCTCTTTGTATTCTACATCAGCAATTTCCAAAATGTGTCTTCATTCTGAAATTTCAATTTTGCTTTTTTAAATATTTTCAATTTTTATGTATTTATTTAAGCAAGAGAAAGAAGCATAGAGAGAAAGAGGCAGATAGACAGAGTGGGTGCACCAAGGCTTCCAGCCACTGCAAGCAAACTCCAAATGCAAGTGTCACCTTGTGCATCTGGCCTACGTGGGTCCTGGGGAATTGAACCAGGGTCCTTTGGCTTTGCCAGCAAGCAAGCACCTTAACCACTAAGCAATCTCTCCAGCCCTGAAATTTCAATTTTTTACCACAATTTTATTGTATTTTGTAGAGAATCAGACTATGGTGGACTAGAAATTAGAAATTTGCCCTTTACCACAGACACTTTGAGAAGGACTGATGTAATATAGTTTGGGAAGTTATTACTCTTATTGGTGGATTCAATATGTACTATGAGCTGTCAATCCCTGAAAGAGGGTATCATTGGTTTTTCGTGTTTCTTGAATGTATTTAACAATAGCACCTACTTTGGGGGAGTAGGAACGTGTGAGAGCATTTGTCTTAATATGATTTTGTACTTGACCCTTTTGTTTATTTCCTTTATTTTTTTGTTAAAAACCATAAGTAATTCCCATCATAGCTACTTTACCAAGGATCCAGAACATAAACTTTATATAATATTTCAGATGATGGGATTGGGTTCAGATGCATGTAAGATCCTCAAAGATTCAGATTAGTTATTATGAAAATAAACAAATTAGTGATCTAAGCTTATTTTAGTCACTTAAAAGGAGAAGCAATATAAGGAAATCAAGTAGTTTAAGATCCCAATAAAGATAAGACACGACCAGGCTTGCCTGTGATAAGACAGTATCATTTCTCTATTACTAAATCTTACCTTCAGGAACTCCTGTCTTTCTTGGTAGACATGACATAAGGTTCATACATTTAGTTCAGTAACTCATAGTAGCCCATTATTTCCCTGTGTTTTACATGATATTGAGCTACATTTGCAGTACACTCCTTATCATTTGAACAACTAACAACAGTTAGTTGAGTGTAGAAATCTCCATATTTGTATTTCATATGCTAAATGTTTGAAAGCTATATTCATCCTGGTCTTATTCCTACCAGCAACTGGTGGCTGGTTTGATGAACCAGTAGATGTCTGTACCTTGGTGTTATTTCCTCTGGTGAATGCTAACAATGTTTCTCATGAACTGATTCTTTACATCCCTGTTGTTTTTCACAGCTAGAGTAAGGATATTTATATAGCTTAAGGATGAGCGATTTCACCTGTTTCTTTAACAACCAAATTGGAGGGGAAAAATGTTCTCCCACAGTTACACTTTGGCCAGTTTCAGTGGTTCACAGGAAGGATAGCTTTTTCTCTCTGTATTTCCTTTGTTCACTTATTTGCCGGTTGCCAGACATAGCTTCTGGAGATATGGACTCTGGCCTAAGGATGTATCCCACCAGGGGGAATCATTCCTCAGTGACACACATTTTAGAATCTTGGTTTTCTTCTCAGTAGAGTGGGAATCAATGGTAGAGTGTCCCATCTATGAAATGACATGACACCATGATTAAATTCCCCAGATGCTCATGTCTGAAATGGCAAGCACAGTGCAGGCTTTATGGTTGTTGCTTTTATAATGTATTAGAGGAGGATTAACAACTATGTTCATTTAAATCCTAAGAAATGACAGATAACATGCAAGAAATTATTCTAACCTATCTACTGCTTTGGGTTGAATGGTGATTTAAGATGAGTGCCAAGATCCGATGTTCTTTCTGCAACTTTGTGTCATGTAAATGGATGACAATGAGAACTTCTTTCTGCCCTCCTTTGTCATCTGTGTATTGTACAGCTCTGCAGAACTCTGGTGCCTTCTTCAAAGCAACACAGCTCATCAGAGGTGGCTGGTGGTATCCAAAAGTGCACCATATTACTCAAATTTCACTTTCTAGTTTGTATTTATTTATTTATTTATTTATTTATTTATTTATTTATTTTTTATTTGAGTCAGAGAGAGAGAAAGAGAAATGGGAATGCCAGGGCTTCCAGCCACTGCAGACAAACTCCAGACACATGTGCCACCATGTGTGTCTGGCTTACATGGGATCTGGAGAATCAAATCTGGGTCCTTATGCTTCACAGGCATGCACCTTACCCACTAAGCCATCTCTCCAGCCCTCTGCTTTTGTTTTTCATGCATAAATTATTTTCTAAATTTCAGGTCTAATTTCTGAGTTAACCTGAGTTACAACCTGGTTTACAAACACATTATGATTTTAACATGTAATTTACTTTCATAAAATGTTTCTTCAGAACCTATGCATATATCCATTTGGATAAAAATATAAAAACAATATAGCATTATATATGTGTGAAAACACATATATCTAATTAACAGGTTCATAGGCATCCTCTAGCAGGATGTAAAAAACTAGCAATTAGAACCTTTGGAGAGAACAACTATGTGAAAAAGGGCTGACTAAACTTTTCAACATGTTGCTTTGTAAGCCATTTAAATATTCAGTGTCTTTCATCTTAAGGAATTTGTAAATGTTCCCTGTTTGCATTGAAAACCAAAGCTTCCTTCCTTGCTTTCAAGGTGAAGTGCTTTGCCTTGCTCTCATGTGCTACTCTGCTGAGTGGTCTCTTGGACACAGGAAGCCGTTCTTGCAAGCTCATCTTTGTTTTTGCTTTCTAGGACTTTGTTGGCATTGGGTTGTCATGTGGGCATATCAGATGAACATGCTGAAGAGAAGGTGAAAAAAATGAAACTGCCCAAGAAGTAAGTTGAAGTACTAGGGTATATCCAATAAGGGATACATGCACTTAGTACACCTGAATAACAGTTGGTGGGTACAAACATGTCACATGCATTGAATATAAAGTATAGATTCAAAAGTTAAATTAACTGATTTACCTTAGGAGGTACTTCAAGTTCATGATGAAACGGTACTTCCTATCACGTTGCAGAGAAAAGAAATTAAGTTCAGAATATATTTGGAAGTGTCAAACAGTGACTGAGGTATTTTCATAGTGTTTGCATGCATGTGAACATATGTTCATATTTCTGATTACACATAATTATCAATTTTATACCAAATTATAATTTCCTTTGATTTTTATAAAGAGAACATGCTTGTGGAATAATTATTAATCCAGCATTATTATCCCTAGTTGAAAATGAAAAACAAGAAGACAGATGCATTCGGTAGGAGGGATTTTTCCTCCTCTGCTATGTCCTGTGCCTAGGATACTGTTTAAGTAAAACCTTCTCCCTGCTGACATGCATTACCAATACTGACTTCGTAGGGAGGTTTAATGCTCTTATTATTTTCTCTTTTACTTTACCTTGAGTATTCAGACAACTTTAAGATCCATGGATTGTAAGCAGCAAATCTCAAAATGCAAATACAATCACAGAGATAGGAATCAAGTAACTAGTTCATAATTTCTGTCATCTAAACAGCTCATATAACCCTCAGATAAACATAAAACTCAAATACAAATAATGTGACTGTATTTTCCTAATTCCACTGGTGACAGCTTTACCTCAGTTGCTTCTTGAAATGATTTTTCCAAACATGTCATTGCCTTGCATGTCTTGAAGTCCAAATTTTTTTTTTTTTCTGAAAGTTTAAACACTTCTAAGTGATGGGATTTCATGGTACATTTCACATATTTGCATTTTGAAATTATGCCTTTTCTCTAGTTTTTAGTGTTCCTAGTGAAAACAGATTCATAATAATTAGGCATCTGCCATTAGACTAACTATATGGCAATACTGATAACTGGGAATTATAATGATTAGATTTCTACCATTATATTTTCATCACATTACAATATTGATAATGGGGAATTGTAATTACGAAACTTCAGCCATTAAAATCTAAACACATAATAATATAGATAACCAAGGTATGTCATTATGAGACATCAGCCATTAGATCCACCACATGACAATGTCAATAACTGGGGATGGTTTATCACTCTAATTTTCTTCTAAAACTGTATTTCTAATTCATTCCTTCTATATTATGTGTTCACCCCCTTTAAAAACTGACATATATTCATTATATTTAGTGATGGGTTTTCATAAAGACATTTTCATAGAAGTATGTAGCATCTGCCTTGTTGAAGAAGAAAACATCTGACAAGAAGTAGTTTATGGAAGGAGAAGGTTTATAATTCTAAGGTGAAGTTTCATTGTGGTGAGGGAAACATAGCAGAACAGACAGCAGATTGCATCATATATTGACATCAGCATGGAGGAAGTAGCATGAGAAAACTGAATGTAGAAAGCAAAGCTAGTCTGCAATACCCAAGGCCTGCCCTTAGTGACTCACTTCCTCCATCAAAGCTCCACCTCTCAAAGGTTCCACATCCTTCCCAACAGTGCCACTAGCTCAAGATTCAGCATTTAAACACATAAGCCTATAGGAGGCATTTTGTATTCAAGCCGTCACAAAGTATATCTTGTTCTTTGAATATATTCCCTCCCCCTGCCTAGTTATTCTCATTCATTTCCCTAGTTTTCTGCATTCATGCCCCTTTTACATACATTATTTTATGGATCTATGTAAAAATCCATGACCTACAAAGTAAAGAAAATATATTTGTCTGAGTCTGACTTACTGTAATTGAGATAATGAACTCCACTTGCATCTATTTTCTTGTAAACAACATAATTCTTTTCTTCTTTATGGTTAAATAAAACTTCATTTTAGGCAATCTTCTCTTATTCTTATAAGTCTTTTTTCATCCTAACATACTTTATAACGGACATGAATATCTAAATTTAACTTTTAACTTTTTTGTTTTCCATGATCATAATCATGTGTTAATTTTTTCTGAGTTATCACTATAACTATTTTAGTGTAACAATACTCAAGGTATTGCAAATCAAGTTTTGTAAAAATAATAAAAGTATAGGAGAAGTATCCTGTAGAAATAGCTTATAGTAAGATGGATTGGGCTATTTTTCCCCAATTATACCATGCTCTCATATATAGCTATTATTATTGATAGATACAAATTGCAAGATCAATTATATTATTTACCCATGTACATTTCTTATTAAAAATATATTTGAAGCTGGGCGTGGTGGCACATGCCTTTAATCTAGCACTCACGAGGCAGAGGTAGGTGGATCTGTATGAGTTCGAGGCCTCCCTGAGACTGCATAGTTAATTCCAGGTCAGCCTGTACTAGAGACCCTACCTCAACAAACAAACAAACAAACAAACAAACAAACAACAAAAAAACAACTACAACAACAAAAAGATATTTGGTTCAAGGAAACCAAATGAAAATGAAAAGCTGTTTATTGTGAAAATCCCGTTTAATGATCATTGAGGTGACAATTCCATCATGTGCATCATGTCCTTATTCATTTTTCAGAAGAAATGATAATGGATTTATAATGGGCACAGATTTATCCCTGTTTGTCTTATTGAATATTTAAAGGCTTCTACCTTCTTTCCATACATTTTTTTTCAAGGTAGGGTCTCACTCTAGCCCAGACTGACCTGGAATTCACTATGTAGTCTCAGGGTGGCCTTGAACCCATGACGATCCTCTACCTTTGCCTCCTGAGTGCTGAGATTAAAGGCATGCATTACCATGCCTGACTCTTCCATACATTTTTGTTGATACTGTAATATTGTGTTGCTCACAGTCACTCTGTATTGAGAACAGATGAGGAAGGGGAAAATAGTCTTTGAATGAAAATTGTTTATCCCTGTATAGAGTCTGTTCTGTTTCTAAATTCTCCACAAGATGCTATTTTATTCTTAATGTATTTGAAAACATTAGAAAGTTGATAAAAAGCATTGACTTGGTGGGGCTGGAGAGATGGCTTACCAGTTATGTGCTTTCCTGTGAAGCCTAACAACCCCAGTTCCAGGCTCCATTCCCCAGGATCCATGTAAACCAGATGCACAAGGTGTCACATGCATCTGGAGTTCATATACAGTGGCTGGAGGCCACTCTCTATCTGCTTGTTTCTCTGTCTGTCTGTCTGTTGCTCTCAAATAAATAAAATTAAACAAAAAGCATTGACTTGGGTACAGGTCAGCAGACTCTGAAATGGTGGCATGTTTTATGATCATTTCAAAGCAATTTTTACATCATTGTGCAAAACTGAACATTCATCCATGTTCTTACCTACTACTACTCCTCTTAGAAATGTGTTGCTTCACCCCTGTCAGAATAAACTGGCTTGTTGCCCCATCTGTTCTCCCAAATTGGGGTTGCAAGATGGCATGACTTGATCATTTTCCTGGATACACACTGGGAAGCAATGCAGAAGTTCAATTTGGCTGAGAAGGGCTTGCTTTCCTCTAATCCTTCATGCTTTCAGGCTCTGAAACCTTCAGTCTGTCTTTGACTGAAGACTTCAGGTCCTTTTTCTGTCCTTTTTTATCCTAAGCATAAGGGTCTTGTGTTTTGGTATTCTGAAACAGAGCTTATAGTATGAGAAGGTATTGTCTGCATTTTATTTCTAAAACTATTTAAAATATCCAACCCCCACCCCCAACCAGCTTTGTTTTGGGTCTCTTTCTATTGGAATAGCACTTTTTGTTGGGAGGGCAATGGGGCTTTGTCCAAGAAAGCTGATGAGTACAGGAAGGCCTTCAAGAGAAAAGGAACAGGGTCAAGCTCAGGGCACATTGTCATGTTAGATGCTTATTTTAAGTCAAACAAACAGAAGCAAAAGAAATGTAAGACACAGGGCTGTGGAGGTGGTTTAGTGGTTAAGGTGTTTGCCTGCAAAGCCAAAAGAGCCAGGTTCAATTTCCCAGGATCCACGTAAGCCAGATGCACAAAATGGTGCATGAGTCTGGAGTTCATTTGCAGTGGCTGGAGGTCTTTGCATGTCTGTTCATTCTCTCTCTTTGCTTTTTCCTTCTCTTCCAAATAAATAAACTATTTTAAACAAAGAACTGTAAAACATATATCCATTATCTTTTCCATTTTAATTTCTATTTCAAAAGTAATTACCCTGTATATAAGTTTGGAAAATGGATTTTGAATATTCTCTATACCCTGTGAAAATGTAAGCCCTGTATCGTTTCTTGATGTTGTGCTTCCAGCAAACTTGTTAATACTCTGGTTGTGCAACCATCTGATGCTTCCGGATTTGTTCCAAGGAACTGGAAGGGCTAATTTGCTATTGAAATTTACAGCTAACAGCCCCAGAACTTGGACATCATCTTTTCATGTTTACCATGCACCTTTCATGGCACAGTGATTCCTAAGCTTCGTTTAACTTCATTCAAACTAAACAAATGATCTGGGGATGTGGGGTGGCTGGGAACATGGAAATACTTGCTTCATGGTATTGGTATTCCACCATACTATTATCACATCATTTTAATTGGTCCTTCAGTGAGATTATACCCAGCACCTTTTTAAAAGACTCATTCAAAATACCATTTTAGGAAGAATGTTGGTCAAATGGGACTGGAATACAAAAGCACATTGCAAATTAACATGATCAGTGGGGCCAAGTGCTATCAATTTTCTTTTTTACATCTTTGGTAATTTGGGGCACATGGAACTGGAAGTTTTCTAGGATTTATTTTAATTTGTCCTTTTTCCAAATATATTCAAAAAAGAAACTTTAAGCCTGTTGTGGTGGTTCACACCTTTAATCTCAGCACTTGGGAGGCCAAGGTTAGGAATATCACTGTGAGTTTGAGACCATCCTGAGACTACATAAAGAGTACTAGGTCAACCTGGGCTAGAGAAAAATTTACCTTGAAATTTTTTTTAAGTTATTTTACTACAAGAAAACTAAAGCCTAGATTATTTGGGCCAATTTATTTCTTTGAAGTTCTCACTTTATTTTATTAGATTATATACACCTCAAAATAAAACTAAAAGCTAGTATTTTCATGAGAATGTTGATACATTAATAATTTTAGTTATTTATTTGAGAGAGAGAATGGGCGTGCCAGGGCCTCCAGCCACTGAAGACAAACTCCAGACACATGCGCCCTCTTGTGCATCTGGCTAACGTGTGGGTCCTGGGGAATTGAGCCTTGAACTGGGATCCTTAGGCTTCACAGGCAAGCACTTATCCACTAAGCCACCTCTCCAGCCCGAGAATGTTGATACTTTGAAAATGAATGGATTAGCGTTATTTCTTTAATTCCATATATATTCCTATGACCTAATTTAGTAGAGTAATTGGCACACAGAGCTGACCTATTAAAGTAGAGGATGCGGAAGCTTACCCCAATTCAACTAGTAGATTGGAGGGAAGATGTATGTAGTGACTGATTCTTGTATGATTTTTTCTAAAGTTAAAGAATATAGCATATCATTCTTAAGTACCTTTCATATGAACTAAGCATATTTTGCAATATTCTACTTAGTAATGACAGAACTATTTATGGAGGACTATAAAATTTTGTATTTCAATAATTGACAATTATAATAATTATATTTTTAGGATTTTATCTGTTTTAAAACCAGTTAGCTTACAAGATTAATGCCAATCATTTTTTTTTTTTTCTTTTTGGAAAGGCATTTCCTCTTTTTTTTTTTTTTTTTAACACAAGAGTATTGTTCCAGGAAACTTTTCCCTGGGGAGACTAAAAAATATCTTCATCCAGGGCTGGAAAGATGGCTTAGTGGTTAAAGCTTGTGAAGCCTAAGGACCATGGTTGGTTCAATTCTCCAAATCCCACATTAGCCAGATGCACAAGGGGTGCATGTATCTGGAGTTTAGAGGCCCTAGCATGCCCATTCTTTCTCTCTCTCCCTCCCTCCCACTCTCCAAACCTCTCTCCCTCTCTCTGTCTCTGTGTTAGTTGGGGTTCTCTAGAGGAACAGAACTGCTAGAATGAATTATTTTAAAAAGGGAATTTATTGGATTAGTTTACAATAATAGCAGTTGCAGGCCCGAGAATCAAAAAACCTGATAGTTAAGCCAGGCATGGTGGGTGGTGCATGCCTTTAATACTAGCACTTGGGAGACGGAGGTAGATGGATTGCCGTGAGTTCGAGGCCACCCTGAGACTACATAGTTAATTCCAGGTCAGCCTGGACTAGAGTGGGACCCTACCTTGAAAAAAAAAATAAAACAAACAAACAAACAAAAAAACAGTAGCTGCTCCTCGTGGCCAGATGCCTCAGCAGTCCCAGTCCTGCACTGAAGGCCTGGAGGCTTCCTGAAGAGTTGCTGGGTTTTGATCCATGCGTGTCTTCAGTTGATGCTGGTCTTCAGTCTGTGCTCGTCTTCAATTCACCCTGGAAGGCAGCAAGCACTTCAGCAGGTCTGGGTTCTTTACCTGGAGGAGTGACCCATACCATCATTCCTGAAGGATCTGGGCCATTTATCACACTACCTGGATTGGGTTGTTGTAGTTGTCCATTGACTTTGCTAACAGGGCATGGTAACACTAAGAGATGCACTAAAGGATCTCCTGCACTCCAGACATCCTCTTCATTACCTTCTGGCCAACATAAGTGACAACAGGAACAAGAGAGTGTGCCAGACACTGGCATGGGGAAACTGTCTATAACACCCATAAGCTTGCCCACAACAATACACTGTCTCCAGCCAACATTAATTCCCAAATCTCCATCAGCTGGGAACCTAGCATTCAGAACACCCAAGTTTATGGGGGGACACTTGACTCAAACCACCATAGTATCTAATAAATAAGTAAAAATAAAATCTTTAAAAAAAGTCTTCACTCAGATAGATCTCAGATGGTGGACCAAAGTATCATTGCCCCAATACCAGTTTGGTGAACCAATGAGTTTATTGGTGTTATTACAGAAACTTGAGTCCCCAAAGCAGCTGCTTTAATGGGTTTGCCTGTGTGAAGATTATTCCTTAGCTGCTCCTTCCTCAGTCTGGGGGTGAGGGCTACTTACAGAGTACAGGGACACCAAAACAGCACTGCAGAGGGGTCACTATGTTGGGATTACCCCCATGGATACAATCCCTCAGCCAAGGATGAGGGCTTTCTTTCCGGCCACAGAGAGATTAAAGTAGCACTTCAGTGGGGCTCACTATGTTGGAATTACCTCTGAAGATGCTCTTCCTCAGCTTCAGGTGAGGGCTTAATTACAGAGCAGAGAGACCCCAGAGCAGCCTCACCACTAAGCAGTCTCCTTCAACCCTGAAGGACAACTTCTCTGTTGCTGCTTCAAGAATCTTTTGATCTCTGTCCAGGAGAGGCCAGAGTAGCACTTTAGTGGGGCTCACTATGTCAGGATTACCCCAAGGATGCTCCTCCCTCAGCCTGAAGAGTGAGGGCTTACTTTCAGAGTATGAAGAGCCAAAAGCAGCCCCTTCCACAGAGTTCCCTATTTTTTAGGCTTTACCCTCTTATCTCTTCTGGCTCCGTCTGAGGCCATTAGACCACCTGTCATTGCTTTTAGCTGGCACAGGGGCACCTAAGATCTCAGGTGAGGGTCTGATGGCCCATCCTATACCTTTCTCTGGTGATGTGTCCCAGCTACTTTTGATAAAAGTTGGCAGTATTAACTTACTGCTTTCAATGCAGAGAAATTTTGCCAGTATAATAACTTATATTGTCAAGTCTCAGCTCCTCAGCTGGTGAGAACCAAGGAGGTAAGATTACTAATTATAAAAAGCCTCCCAGGGCTGAAGACATGGCTTAGCAGTTAAGATACTTGCCTGCAAAGCATAAAGACTCAGGTTTGATTCCCCAGATCCCACATAAGCCAGATGCACATGGTGGTGAATTCATCTGGAGTTCATTTTCAATGGCTAGAGGCCCTGGTGCACCCATCCTTTCTCTCTCTCTCTCTCTCTCTCTCAAATAAATCAAAATTTAAAAAGGTTGAAAAAAGGCCCTCACCTTAGCTATAGTTTTATTCAAGACTCCACCATTACATTCTCTATGTGACCTTCCCCTTCACATATCCCAATAAATTTGGCTAATGACCAAGGTCAGTTATATAACATTATCATGCCATAGTCACATGGTAGATTACATGCATAACATGTTGATTTCTAGCCCACCAGAAGTATTGGCCAGGTAGCTCACTGGGCAGCCAAATGGCCAGTCTGTTTTTGGGGCTCACCTGGGCCTGACTTGAAATACATTAACCACTGGTTGACTTTTGCACACTTTATTAAATAGCATTATTAATATATAATTGTCATTTCCCAAACTGATTTCATATATACATATATATATGTGTGTATGTATATATATATGTATATATATGTGTGTGTGTGTGTGTGTGTGTGTGTGTGTGTACACACACATATATATATGGTGTTTTTATTATACATTGTATTTATCTGTGAGTTAGAAAGAGAAAGGAGCATGGGCAAGCCGGGCCCTCTTGCCACGGTAAATAAACTCAAGATGCATGTACCACTTTGTGTGACTTGATTTATATGAGTACTGGGATTTGAACCCTGGTTCAGCAAGCAAGTGACTTTAACTGCTGAGCAATCTCCTCAACCCCTATATTTTAAAATCTTTTCATGTTGATTTAAGGATTTGTTTCTTCCTTCCTTTATGATATGCTACAAACAATTACTTTAGTAATTTCTGTTAATGCATATTAGTGAACCATTTATTATGTTGGCAGTTTAAAATACAGTTGATTAAAATTTTAAATATTGGCATTATTTGTATTTATTTTTCTATTTTTCCTTCTTTCTTTCTATCTCTCTTTATTTATTTTGGCTTTTCAAGGTAGGGTTTCACTCTAGCCCAGGCTTAACTGGAATTTACTCTGTATTCTCAGGGTGGCTTTGAACTCATGGTGATCCTCCTACCTCTGACTCCCAAATGCTGGGATGAAAGGTGTGCACCACCATGCCCAGCTATTTTTATTGTGTAAGATTATTTGAAGTATCATAGAGGTTTAGATAAAACAGTTTAGGATAAATGGTAGTTGATTTAGTGGGGTTATTAATTATTTCAAATAACTGCTTTAACCTTTACTTATTTTTTTCTTGCTCAGGGTTATACAAACTCAAGCAAAATAAATTGTAGCCTGTGTCTGAAAATGAGTGTGAACTAACCACTATGCAATTTCAAGGTAGCAGATGCAAACACACGTCCATAAGTATTCCTGAAATCAATCACAGATTAAAGCAAACTAGGGTAGAATTTCTATCTAGGAAGACTTAGAAACTATCAGTATTATCTGGTTTCACAATTCAGCAGCCCTTGAGTGCAATGTTTCATTTGGGAGTCTTCCCAGCAAAGGTGCTATTCCTGAGAAGCCTCCACTAGCAGTGTTTGTTGGAACACATCTTTCAGGATGGTTTAAATTAGCGTCAGCACTACTCAGTGATTCATAGCCTGCATTGAATCTTCGTTATCTGTGTGCCCTTACTGTCACCTTGGTGAAATGGAAGTCTCTAGAAAATGAGAGCAGGAAGAAGGGTGTGTGCTGGGTGACTGACCAGTCATGGAACTGAGAAGAGAGGTAGGAGCTAGTGAAGGTTAAGATCTCCATCACGGCTCTGAAGCAAGCCTGTCTCTAGCAAACAGCTTCAGAATTGGAAAATACACAGTGCCAGTGTGATTGCTTAATGGTGCACTAGAAGGTATTGGATTTTTCTTAAGTAAAATAGTATCCAAATGAGAGCTTGTATATTGGCTATACTTAACATCTAAGGTTTACTTATAGACTCAAATATCAAAATTCTGTAATATATGCTGATTTGAATGAGTGGTTAACATTTTTTGACTTATTTATTCTAAATAAAACGAATGTGATTAATTAAGAGAATATATAAAACTCTGATTTAAAACCCCATTATGAAAACCAATAATCCCACTGAGGAGGGCATTCAGTGGTATGGGGTGTGGTAGAGGGAATGTAAGAGTATCACCCAGTGTGAATATGACCAAATCGCAATATGTTCATATGTCAAAGTATTAAGCATTAATAAAACAGGACAAATTTTATGTCTATAAATTTAGTGTAAATTGATTTACATGAATGACTAGCTATAATTATTGCATCTGCCAGACCAATCTAATCTTTTTAAAACAATATCAAGATGACTTTTGCCTCTAGGTAAATTGTCTATAAAATGCCAGATATTTTATAATGAATAGGAATAATTAAGTTAAAACTATATTTTTAACTTCAAAAACTAGCTACAATTCATTTGATTGAAAAATCCCTTTTGAATGCCTACTGCATGCCTGGCCCTGTCTTAGGTGCTGCAGTCCCTAAGAACATTAGCTTCTCTCTTTGAAGAAGATTGCCTTGTAATGATGAGAGAAGAATTATTCATAGTTCCAATTTGTATGTTTTGGCAAATCATTTTTTTCAGTTATCATGATTATTTGGTAAATCCTCTTTTCATGTTACAACATGAAGAAGCATGAAGATACGTTTTACATAGTCATTGTATTTGTTGCATTGGCATGAAAATGGATACACGGAGATCATGTGGCTTTTCTACTTAACCAGACATCAACTGAAGTGAAAGGGACTTTGTTGTGCTCATCTGGCCACCACTGATGGGTGTCAGGCAATTAGAAGTAGATGAGGCCAGGACATTGACTTTGTAAGTTTCTTTGTGTTTGCTTTGCAGTTACCAGCTGACAAGTGGCTATAAGCCTGCCCCAATGGATCTGAGCTTTATAAAACTCACCCCCTCTCAGGAAGCCATGGTAGACAAATTAGCCGAAAATGCTCATAATGTGTGGGCCCGGGACAGAATCCGACAGGGCTGGACTTACGGCATACAGCAGGTATGTGGGAACTTCATGTAGACTGGGGTCACCTTAGTGGAATTAGCATCATTTGCAACAGGCAAGATTAAATTATGACATTCTCACAATCTGTCTAGATACTGTAATGTGCTTGTACTTATGCAAAGCACTTATTTAGCACTGGAATTGAGAAATTTGATGACTTCAGCTCTGGGTGGCTTCCTGACAAAAAGATCGGTGCACAATAAATCATTCTACAACAGTGATTTGTAACATGAATTGATGGCATTTTCTTCCCCAAAATTGTATTTTATGGAACTTTTTAAATATGAAAAAATAAAATAAATAATAAAACCAGGTCAAAAATTCCTTAGTCACATCTCTGAGGCAAGATGAATAGCAGAATTCTGATTTACTTTTATGTTTTTGCTTTTCAGAATGACATTATGATATATGTTACAGAATATTCTGGAAGGTAGTAAACCACAAATTAATACTTCTTCAACAAAATCTAGGTGTAGTACTCAAAAAATAAATAAAGACTAGAAACATCTTTGCTGTTCATGTCAGGTTTTAAGCCAGTTGAATTTTTGTTAAGTTTAAGGTAAAGCAAGTTTTCACAATTTCAGAATTGGGCATCAGTGGCTAAGGATTATTTCCCATTAAAGAAGGACTCATGGGGTAGCCAACAGCCAGAGACTGCATATTGAGACACCATATCACAGGGGTCAAAGAAAATTTTAGCCTTCACCCTTATTGATATGCTAATATTTAAATTTAATTTTCTGGCTACTAAAACTCTCTGTGACACTGTTTCCCTCACTAGCAAATTATTTGACTTCATGATATGATTTATGCATACAAAAAGCTGCAGCAATACCTGATGCTTAATATATACCGTGTAACAGTTTGCTATTGCTCAGAGGCATTGTCGCCATGACCATAGTTATGCAGTTATTCTCTTTAACTCAAAGCAATTCTGTAAGGGATCAATGAGTCTCATCCCACTTTACATGTGGTAGGCACACAGCCTCTCTAGAGTGTAGTTTGCCCTACACCACTCAGTGAGTAGGTTGCAGAAACAAGACTGGGATCAAGCCTTCTGATGTGACTTTTTTTTATAGTTCCTCTTTGTGGCTTATGATGAGACACTTACCAAATGATTATTAGGAAGGAATAAAGGATTATCACTCAAAGGCTTAGAATGTTTCCCCATAGAAAGTCTAAAAGATGGTCTGAAAAACTTATTTTTAAACTCCTAATCTGTAGTTTCTGTCATTTGGAAAAATAAAAAGAACTAAGCTTGATCCCCACATCCCCAAATAATCTTTGTGTTGAATTAAACTGGTCATATTCAATTAAAATGTGAACACTAAATTGGACTAAGCTGCCGGTACATATGTGTGCACTCAGGCAGGTATGTGTGTATGTGAAACCTGGCCCTTGTACTAGAGGAATATAGAATCTATTGGTTCTGCAGGAACACATGCGTTTGTCAGACAAACCAAGATTCCAGAAGAGCTCCTGGTCAGCCCCTCAGGCTGTGTCTGAGCTTGTGGAAGCTCTAACTGGAACCCTTTCCTGTTCCTTCTCACAGATCCCACCAACTCCCACCTCCCCTCCAGGCCCCACAGGTTTGCTGCTTTATCTAAATAGTGGTTGTCTTTGAGTTTCTGCCCCCATTTTGGTGATGTCTTTTGTTTCAGAGCTAGGCTGCACACTCTTGGAGTTCAGGCTGGTGGAGTGTGCTCTTCTCTTTTCCACACAATTGGTCTTAAACATCGTGTGCATAGAAGCCTGGAGAGCTTTCAATCAGACTCCCCTCTGCACATTGTCTGCGGAATGTGTGATTCCCTGGGTGCTCTCTGGGTTTCTATGTTTTATAATCCCCCTGACAGCTCAATTTTGATGGAATTATAATTTATACATCAATTTGGAGAAAACTGATATTTTAACATTATTTAGTATACTAGTATATGAACATGATATAGAACAATTGAGACCAGTACCATGACCAGAGTGAATGGGGTGGCATTGAGTGAATGGAAGAAAATAGTTTTCTTAGTTGGGGTACCCTGTTCATCACCAGGAGGTCACCTATCTCCATCCTCTCTGAATGTGAGTTTCCTAATACCCTGTGACAATTATGCATCCTTTCTGAAGATAGCATGATAACCTGGCCTTGCCCCTACTTAGCAATGTTTTTAACTCCATTTTAAGATTGGTGTCTCCTATTCAACAAACCCACTGTGAGTTTTATAGGTATGTCAGTATTTCTGGTTTCACTCTTTGGTGGAGTCAACTTGCTGCTTATTTTCTAAGCTCTCACTGAGATAAGGACTTGCAGTTTGTGACATATCCTTTGAAGAGAGAAGGAAGTCTGTGTTGATACTGATTCAAAGTTACTGAGGTGCTTCAGTACTGATTAAGTCCTTCTTGTAACAAATACTCATCAGAGAGCTGTAACATCATACAAGGACATGATGTTACATGGTGTTAGTTCACTGCCTGGACCATGGCAGATGGGCCGTGGTGGAGATCAATAAAGCTGGATTCTGTTGTTCTCTGAATTTATTTCTCCCTTTTCTATATCCATCTGATGCACTTATTTATTTGCTTTTATACTGATGAGGATTTTGTACCTTCTGGAGCCTGGGAAGACAAAGTATATTAAAGGAAGGACAGTTTTTACCTGAGACTTTGAATTTTGATGCATGGGTAGCTGCCTACTGGCCAAAAGCTGCTCACATTGCTTAGATGAGCACATCTGTTTCCTCTCTTGCAGGATGTGAAGAATAGAAGAAACCCTCGTCTTGTTCCCTACACCCTCCTGGATGACAGAACCAAGAAGTCAAACAAGGATAGCCTCCGTGAAGCAGTGCGCACTCTGCTGGGATATGGATATAACCTGGAAGCCCCAGATCAAGACCACGGTATTTGTTTTGCTAAACCCCCTTGGTTGAAAAATCAAGTAATGTCTCTTCAAAGGTACATAAATGAATAATAATGGAGGGAAAGATAGCCTCTTCTCCTCTAAGTGTGCACTTAGGCCAGTGCCCTAGACTGGCTTTTGTTCCCTGAAGGACATAAGTATTTATGAAGACTTGAGAGAACTAGGAGACCCAGTACCTCAGTGATTCTGCAGGAGGGTTTCACTTCCCCATAGCTATTTGTTCCTTCTTTCCCTTTCCATTTCTATGTTTTATATTCCCCCTGCCAGTCCAATTTTGATGGAATTATAATTTATACATCAATTTGGAGAAAACTGATATTTTAGCAATATTTAGTATACCAGTGTATGAACATGCTATGTTTCTCCATTTAGTTTGATCCTTGTTCATTTATCTCAGTAGTGTCTTACAGTTTTTAGAATAATTGTTTTATACATTACTGGTTACAGTTATTTGATACCATTTGCAATTGAAATTAGTTTTAATTTCACTTTCTAGCTACTTATTGGAAATGACATTCATTGATTTTTAAATCCTGTGATGTGAATAAATTTATATATTAGTTATTTTTTAATTTCATAAGGTTGCCTACATACATAACTGTGAGATTTGTAAGACATAAGTCTCACTTTTTCTTTTTATAGTTATCATGCTTTCCTTTGCTTGTTAACTATTGAACTGGTAGGGAATCGGAACAATGTTACATTAAATTAGTCTAAGGCTCAGGGAGAAAAATATTAATGTTTCATCATTAAGGTTTATGTTTACTATGTGTTTGGTTTCTATTTTTGGTGTTCAGAATCAAACTCAGGCCCTTGTACATGCACGGCAAACCTTCCCCTACTAAGCTACACACCAGTTCCATAGGATTTTTCCTCCTCCTTAAAAAAAAAAATGGATATCCAATACTGCTTAATGAAAATCTGCCTGTATCTGGCTTAATAGTATGTTAAGATAATGTATAAATTCCAACACTGTTTTTAAAATATTTTATTTACTTATGTGAGAAAGATAGAGAGAAAGAGAGAGACTATATATGTGTGCCAGAGCCACTAGCCACTGCAAATAAACTCCAGACACATGCACCATCTTGTGCATCTGGCTTTACAAGGATGCTGGGGAATTGAACCTGGTCCTTAGATTTGCAGGCAAGCACCTAACTGCTGAGCCAACTCCCCAGTCCTTAACACTGTTTTTGCATACTTTTTCCATGTACATGTATAGAGTATGTATGTTGTGTGTGCAATATGTAATATATGCATATGTGTGTGGAGATCAGAGAAATTTGTCTTCTTCTTTTATTACCAGTGTATATTCTTGATACGAGCTCTATTTCTCAACCTAGAGCTACTATCTATTAATAAGTTCTAGAAACTTTCCATTGCTCATGCCCTTCCTTGCCCCTGGGGTTTTAGATATATGTGGCCATACCAAGTTTTGTATTGAATTCTGAGAAGTCAGACATGGTGGTCTCCAGCTCAAAGGTCCTCATGCTTAAGCAGCAAGCATTCTTAAGTGTTGAGTTATCTCCCATGCCCATGTTTTGGCATACTTTAAAACAATTGGTTCAATTTTTATGAATCATTTCAGTTACCTTCCTACTAACTTTTTACTTCTGTAACATTTGTCCATCCCTAGAGGAGAGTCTATTGGGAAGGAGAAGAAAACTACTTTTTTATAACCATTGGGAAAATGTCATAAAGAAAAAAAATAAATTATTAGAGAAAAATAATCCATGAGTTTATGATCTGACACATCTACAATGTGTTTCCTATCATTTTCTCATGAGTATCTCCTAGTTCTCTCAAGTCTTCATAAATACTTAATTATCAATTTGGTTTTTCTTTCCCTAATTTTGCTTCATTTCAAATAATTTCAAATATTTTACAAGCTATTTACTCTATATTGACTACTAATGCTCACAATATTTCTTTCCTGGTACTCATGGAAACTTACAAAAGGAGAGTGTTGACAAGGGCAATATTACTCAATTATAAAGTTATAAATGACAACCAAGTGAGAACTGAAGAGAAAATGGCATGGGAAAGGGTTCCTACAGCTAAGAGAAGTGATAAATGATGGTTTCAGTAATGATTTAGTGTTAAGGACAGAGCCAATAGTCATGGTCAATGTCTGTATTCAGTTTAGATTTATATTTTTATTTATTTATTTACAAGGAGAGAGAGACAGAGACAGAAAGAATGAATGTACCATGATCTCTACCCATTGCAAACAAACTCCAGGTGTATGCACTACTGTATGCCTCTGACTTTATGTTGGTACTGAGGAATTGAACCCCAGTTGTCAGGCTTTGCAGGCAAGCAACTTAACTGCTGAGCAATCTCTCTAGCCTTATGTTTAATTTTATTAATTACTATGATAAAATTCCTGTCAAAAACAGCTAAGGGTGTTTACTTTGACTTGAAGTTTGATAGTACAAATAGTACAATCCATCATGGTGGGGAAGTCATGTGTCAGGAAGCTGGTCACATTGAATCCACAGCTAGACAGCAGAGACAGGGGAATTCTGGTGCTCAGCTTACTTTCCTAATTTTTATTCAGTCCCAAAAAACTGCCCAAGAAATAGCCCTCTTGAAGACATGCCCAGAGGCTTATCTTCCTGGGTGATTCTACACTCTATCATGTTAACAATCAAGATTAAGTATCACTACTTTTATCTGTATGATGAAATGTACACTGTGTGCCAGAAGCATATTAATTATAGTAAATTTCAAATGTGACACTAAATTTAAGATATAATCTGTGTTCAGTTACATTTGATAAATTCACTTTTAGGGACAAAGTTATTCCAAGATGATTCTGGACAAGGTACTGTTCTGATGACATATAGTAATTTATGCTACTTGTAATGATTAAGCAGTTTCATCATCCTAACATTCTTGGGGAAGCATGCTGCTGCCTTACATTTACCTACTTTCTTGTGAATCATGCCACTTTAAAGAAGGAAGATGAGGCCCTGATGATGAATTCTAATTGGATGTCAATCTTTTACTACCATATTTAAAGGTTTCATTTCTGCTTAATTTTAGTCATAGATATTGCACATCTTCTGTGCCTTGTTCTGATGATTAAATGAACATGACAGTTTTACCCACAGGCGGCTCTCGGTACAGCCAAGGAAATTGTGCTAGCTTTCTTCCACCACCACCACCACCGCTTGGTGAGACTGTGCACAGCTGTTCCAGCAGAGTGTTTTCTGATGTGAACAGAAGTTTCAAAGATGAGATAGAACAGTTTGCTACAGATTTGCCACATATTACAAATTTTTAATGTACTAAATTAAGCATTGCTTTTCTCTAGTTTCTGAGTTAGGAATCTAAGAGTAGTTTAATAAGCTGGTTCTGAATCATTATTTCTTATGAATTTACATCAAGTTGGCCAGGTCTGTAATTATCTGATGATGGAGTATTTGATACTGTGATAGTTCATTTACATATCAGTCAGCTGAAGGACCCATTTTTCTGGCTATGGTCAGTGACACAGCTGATAGACACAGCCAGGTGGAAACAATCTTACCACATACACCACTTGTAGGATTGTTTGAGTGCCTTCACAGGGCAGCACTTTCCTCAGTGAATGATCTGAGAACAAGCATGTAGAAGAAGCTGCAGTGCCCATTTTGAATACTGCCATCAAATTCTGTTTGTTACCAGTGCATCACTAAATAAAGCCCACACCATCAGAAGCTATTGTGACAAAGTGTGTGTGTATGTGGACATATTTTTAACTACCCAAACAGGCAAAGCCTATGGTACAATTCAGGAGAAATGAGTTTATGCATTTCATGTGCAACCTGGCATGATGTAACTAGGTTCATATATTGCAGGCATAGAGAATAGTGTATGTAAAGATCCGGAAATCCGAGTGAGGGTTGTAAATGGGTTTTGAAGACTTCACATGGTCAGATATAGAATGGAGTGTAAGAAGATGCAAAAGATGAGAAAGGGAGGAATGAATAATTGATTCTGGTACCTTCTTGGGGAACAGGATAGATGCATGCAAAACTACAGGTGAAGACAAGTTTGGTGGCTAGAAAAGATGTGTTGGGTTTCTTAGGTAATGCTGTAAACAGAACCTTGAATAGAATAATTTATAAGTAGAAACAGCAACATGATAGAGGAATTCTCTGGACTGGGAAGATATGTTCATCTACCTTCACAAGAATACAGGAATTGGAACAGATGGATTAGGGTTTAGGGAGACTCTGTGTCCTATTTTAAACATTTTAAGTTTGAGATACATGTCAGACAGCAGCAAAACTATACCAGAACCAGCATGTTAGTCTATAGAAGACTACTGTGGAGAGAAGACAAAAGATTTTTTAAATATATTGTTTTTATTAATTAATTAATATTTTAACATAAGTTGTAGTATGCTCCCTCCCCTGGTCTCTCTTCCCCTGTGGGCCCTCATCAGTAGGGTTATTTGTGTCCACTGTGGGGTAATTAAGGGCTTCTCTCAATGGGTAGGGGACTATGCTTCAGGTTGTTTGTACCATCCTTGTGGCTCTTGCAGTCTTTCCACCCCCTCCTCTGCAACAGTACTGAACTGTACTGACAGGTATGTTATTATTTGGTGTTGACTTCTCTGCATCTTCTGTATTTCTGTTTTGATATATTTTGGTTTACTACAGTGTTTGTTGCTATTTTCCTGGATGTGTATGCTGGAATGGCATTGGGAGCAATACTCGTGTAGATGCTTCCTTTGCAATTTCTTCTGGATCCCAGTAAATGTGGTTCAGGTAGTGCATCTCATTGTGACCATATGACTGTCTTTTCCTATATAGAAGGATCTTGGATCTCTACAATATTCTCTGCCATCTTTAAGATAAAAAAAGATTCTCTGAACAAGGGTGAGAACAACTTTAATTAAAGTGGATATGCCTAGGAGCTTGAGAGACATTTTGATGTGGCTACACAATCAACCTATACAGGGAGCACGGGGGGCTTCTCTCTGGGGATCGTGACATTCTTGACCATGAGGTGCTGACTTGGTTTCCCAGTATCAGTTATGAATTCTCTCCCACTGACTAGTTCAATCAGAAGGCAGTTGGTTACCCACAAGACTGTGTGCCATTAGTGCACAAGTGTGACCTTCTTGTCCTTCTGGTAGATTCTGTGGCTTATAGGGTCTTCTACTTATTTATCCTGTTGGTGACCATTGTCTCACAGTAGCTATCATAGCACTTTCTAGCACCATGAGGGTTTGCCAGATGAGGACTGTTTTCCCTCCCAGTTCTCACATTGTCTCTTGGTTTTCTAAGATGGCAGCCTGTGTTGTCTTCAGCAATAGGCTCTTACCTTTTAGCTCTGTCTGGTAACCAAGGGTTTGGCAAAGGCCTGGATTTTTTAGTTTTGGGCTCATACAGATTTCTTTTATCATGGGAGAAACTTGAAGTTTTTATGCTAAAAGAGAACAAGAAAAGGGTGAGGTTGGGAAGAGGAGCAAGGGAAGAAGGGGATTAATGAAGTATGATCTCCATAGGTGGGAGGGAATGGAATTTAGACTATGGGCAAAGGACTGTCCTCATGTAAAAGCAAGAGAACTTGTTCCTCTAAGGCTCTTGAGAAAGAGGTAAGGACTGAAGAAACTTGTATACATAGAGAACTAGAAATGAGCTGAAGGTATCTTGTGCAGGGACTATTTTCTGGTTCAAAAAGAAAATTAGATAATTTTCTAAGGGAGAGGAATCAAAAGGGAAGATAGCAGTAAAGATTTGCTAAAGTTTTCTGACATAGCATTGTTTTCTGATGACATATCAGCTAGTAATCACTCTGAGGATCCTTCCTACATGTTATGTTACTTTTCTGTTGCTGCTTTTAATACTCTCCTTTTGTTTTTGTCTTTGATGTATCTGGGAGGGAGAAATTTTCCAGTTTATATCACTTAGAGTTCATGTTTCTTCTTGGGTGTGTAAATCAATGTTTTTTAATTGAATTTAGGAAAGTTGGCCCATTTCATCCCTCTTCTTGTCCCTCTTTTAATGTCAGTTTTGATGTGGATAGAGTTTGTTTGTGTTCTGTTTGCCTCTGAAGTTCTTTTTATTTTTCTTCTCTCCCTTTCCCCCTTGATAGTCTCAGTGAGCTCATTTTCAAATTCATCAATAGTTTTGTTGACTCCAACCTGAAAATTTTAATTTCAGTCAACTCTAGAATTTCTTTATGGTTCTGTTTCTTTTTTTTTTTCTTTTTCATGAATGAGAGAGAGAGAGAGAGAGAGAGAGGGAGAGAGGGAGAGAGAACAAGGGTAGAGTGTGAACAAGAGAGAGAGAGAGAATGGGTACACCAGGGCCGTAGCCACTACAAATGAACTGCAAACACGGGTACCGCTTTGCACATTGCCACCTGTGTGCTTGTGTCGTCTTCTGTATCTGGCTTATGTTGGTTCTGGACAGTGGAGCTTGGGTCCTTAGGCTTCACTGGTGTGTTCCTTAACCATTAAGCCATATGGTCCTGTTTCTTAATTGAAGTTCTTATTCATCCACACTCTTATTTAGTTCTTTACACATGGTTGCCTTTATTCATTTCAAAATATTTAATGTGTGGGTTAATGTCTACTCAGCACCTGGCCTTTCCCAGAAACACCCCCGTGTATAGTATTGTACTTTCTCTTTTCTTGTCATATCTTATAATTTTTTTAAAAAAACTAGATATTTTAAATAATGTATTTTGACAACTCAATTCAGTTGTTGTGCGTGATGGTTTTTACTTAATAATTTTCTATACTAATTTTGTGGAGTCCATTTTGGTTGGCATGGGTGACTACTTAAGTATCTACTCCTCAGCTTAGTGGTCTGCTAGTGCTTGAGAATTCCTTATGTGCCTGGGACTAATAAGTCTTCAAGACTTTTCCAAAATGCAATAAAGGGCTGGAGAGATGGCTTAGCACTTAAGACACTTGAATGTGATGCCTAAGGACACAGGTTCAATTCCCCAAATACCCACGTAAGCCAGGTGCACATGGTGGCACACCCATCTTGAGTTCATTTGTACTGGCTAGAGGCTCTGGCATGGCCACATTGCCTCTCCCTCTTTCTCTCTCTCTCTTTCAAATAAATAAATAAAAACAAAAATATTTTAAAAGGCATTAAAGTATTAAACAATGTGTATGTAAGAAAGAAAAGGAGCTTGTTGGTTTTGAAAAATCAATGGATTTATGAATGAGAGAAAAAATAGTGATCAGGTAAACTCAACTTCAAGATTTTAGAAGAAGAGCTACTAACAGTTAATTGACAAGTTTCTAACTAAAGTTTTGTAAGCAATGGTCAATGAGGCAAGTATTGTGTATTCCACAATAGGGGGTTAGTCATCTTTTTGTGCATGATTATACCCTTGAATCAAGTAGCATGTCTTCCTCATGGCAGGAAGTCAATTGAGCTTTATGTAAAGTAATAAGAGAGATTAATTTTCCAATGAGAAACATTGTTAAAAGGAGAAAATGCCTTCTGCATTACATGTTGAACAGATCAGAATATCAACAAGTAAAGATTATTGTCTGAGAATAAACTTATACCTAACAGAAAGTCTGATGTGATTGAGTTTGGAAAGACCTGAGGGCTGGTTTGTGTCGAGTTAGGCTAAACATAAGATGCAGGTCAGGAGAGAATATCAATGGGTGAAGGCAGGTGTATCCAGACAAATGCAGAACCCCAGCTAAGAAATGTGAATGCATTTGTACAGGTAATGCCCGCTTCGGGAAGTTTTAAAGCAAGAGTGTTTTGTGTTCTCACAGTTTACAGTAACAATATAACTATGGCAACAGTAGGAAGGAACAGATTGGAGGGGGAAGACACTGAGAGATAGACTAGTTGGGAAGCTTTGGAAAAATTTATGATTTATTTTTTGAAACCTGATAGTGGGAATGGAGGTTTAATGATGTGACAAATTTTATAATATGAGGCCAAATACGTCTGGAGATCACTAAGATAAAATTAAAAGCATTAGTTTGTATTTGGCTATTCTGCTCTGGTTTACATTTGAAAATGTTGACAGAAAATGTTGAAAGATTGAAAAGATTGAAACTAACTTTGTGTCATACATTAGTTACAATTTATTTCCTATTTTTCAGTAGAATTGTTAGGAAGCCCAGATTAAAAGTGAACACACTGTTGGAGTCTCGAGTCCTTTGGAGTACTGTTCTTAGTGACATATTAAAACAGCTGAAAGCAGAAATTACTGCAAGGTTTTGTGAAGCTTTAAATTGATTTATTGGATATAATACCAGGAGGATAGAAAAATGACTGGTTGATACCAATTGTTTAAAGTATAGTACAAATACATCTCACATTTACTAGATTATGTAATATCTTGGAGACCAACGCTGCCTTCCCTATATGGTTGGCTCTAATAGATCCTTTTCTTATATGATTTGATCCTGACTGCCCTCTAGTGGTGGATGCCATTTAAACATCAGGTTTTGGTGAGCTGGGCCTGCTAAGACAATTGAGTACTGAACCAACTAGTGCATGTTAGAAAATTATGTAAGGTGTTACTTTCAGCCTGTGCCAGCCCTGTGGGAACAGGGAATACAATCTTTGGTTAGTCCTTCCTTTGATTTGGGAGTGTTTTCTTTTTAAGGTACACTTCCTAAATTTCTTGCATTTTGAATAGTAAATAGCTTTAGATAATGTGCATTAAGAAGGTACCTGTGAAGGGTTATTTTAAGTGTCAAGTATTCAGTTCATTGTTATAGCATAAAAACTGTGGACCACAATTGCTAGATTCAGTTCAAATGGGAGCTTGTGGAAATCCCACTTTGTGCTCCCCTGCAGATGCTACACAATCTCAAACAAATTCCTTGCAAATGACCTGTGTGTTTGTTTCTTTTTGTAAATTCTTGTGGGTCCAGATTTTCATTTTATCTTAGGTTTTTATCAGAGGAAGAATGTGGAATTGGTTACTTCTGTAAACCCTCACAATATAGCCAAATCTCAGAAACATACAGTATGAATTGTGGACTACACAGATTTTTAGAGGAAGATCTTTGGAAGAAAATAGTACATTATATGCTTGATGGTATGTGTGAATAGCTTGCTCATTGATGTCCAAATAAATACCTTCATTGAGCACCAGAATAGCTCAGCACCTGAGATCAGAAAGAAAAGTAGCAAGATCCCAAGCCCAGTACATTCCTCCTCATTATTATTATTACTACACATTTTCTATAGACTTCCCTTTTTATGTTTTTCAGTACTGGGGACCAAATCAAAAGCTGTCCACATGCTAGGCAACCTTTCTACCACTGAGCTATGCCCACATCTTGGAGTTCCTGTTGTTTTCATTCCATGGGTTAGTGGAAATGATTAATGATATAAATCAATGTTAGGAGAAATTTGTAGTAGACTGTGAAAGAAATAATCTTTTATTTTTTTATATGCTAAAATATTCAAGTAAAAGAAATAGTAAAATGGGCTAAATGTTTTGGTATTCCTGGAGCACACAGTGTATTTGTGAATTCTATTGTCCTTGAGACATAACAGGGAAGGCAGTCCTGGGACACTGTAGTAATTTAATTTACTAGAAAATTGAATAATCAATACTAATGAAACTTAAGAGTTGGGTTTATCAGTGAATATTATAATACATTGCTTTATTTTTATTTAGCTAAAAATAAGGACATTTACATGAGAAATTATGTTACCTCCTGAAAATAAACTCTAAATGTGCAGTTCATAGGTCATATTCTAGAATCCTTAGATCAGTTTAGACAAGGTTGCAACCATGATTCATGTTCAGTAAGACTTGAAACTTTTCAAAAAAAAATTATTTATTTATTTGAGAGTGATTGACAGACAGAGAGAAAGAGGCAGAGAGAGAGAGAGAGAGAGAGAGAGAGAGAGAGAGAGAGAGAGAGAGAGAGAATGAGGGCACCAGGGCTTTCAGCCATTGCAAATGAACTCCAGATGCATGCTCCACCCTGTGCATCTGGCTTATGTGGGTCCTGGGGAATTGAGCCTCAAACCAGGGTCCTCGGGCTTCACAGGCAAGTACTTAACCTCTAAGCCATCTCTCCAGCCCTTGAGACTTTTGTTAAAGATGTATTTCTCTGCCTTATTCAGAGACTAGATCTAGGCTTTGAAAGGGAAGACAGCAGAAGCTTCAGCTATAGTTTCTGTAACCACCAAAAGCAGCTATTGGTCATTAGTTCTTCTCACAATAGGAAACCACCTAACACGACAGCCTATGCTCTCCCTGGATTTGCTTCATTCTCCATCCTATACTGTTACATGTGATTTACCTACTTGTTTATTGGTGACCTCTACCACCCATCTAGGTTACACACACTGTTTATTTGAATTTATTTTAAGTTTGGTGTTTTGAGCTCAGGCTGACCTCAGACTTGCTATGTAGCTAGTCAAGCCTTGAACTGATCTCTTGCCTCTACCTACTGACTGCTGTGATTGCAGCTGTGTGTCACCATGCCCAGTTTTAGATTGATTTATAGTTACATTTTGTCATTTTTTCCCCAATGGACAAACTCTTATTAAACTTCTTTTATTTAAAAGTGTTGCCCAAATGCTCACAGAGGAAGAAATGAAAGTGACTAATTGTCCAGTATCTCCTAATCCCACATTAGCTGCTGGAGGCTGGTGGGAAGAACAGGTCCATGGCTTTAGGTGGCTGCTCTGTTTTGCCTCATCTGGGTGATGGGACATCCCTAGGGTCACTAAAGTTTCCTCCTCTGGGTCTAACTTAGACCTTACGTAAGATGACCATTTTCTTTAACTGCCATATCACTTCAGTGGACCCTCATCTGTGTCTCTGTGATTTCTATGGGGCTTGTCTTCTCATGGTCAGGTTCTTAGGTGACCTAAGCTTTGCCCTCCTGGATCTCTGTCTCACCAGCATCTTGTTATGTACATACATAATATATATACATAGACATGTGAATAAAAATATTAACAAAACAAACACTTGTGAAAAATATATCTTCAATGACATATTTTGCCCATGTGACAGACACTGACCATGTGAAGCTGTTTAGATTTAAATTAAGGAAAATTAAAATTGAGTCTCAGTTACATGAGCTACATTTCAAGTGCTCAATACCCACAGGTGGCAAGTGACACCCGTACCAGGTAGAATTGGTGTTGAGAACATCATCTATTTACATGTAGCCTCCTGTTTTGCAAACCACAATTTTTAATTGCAGAACTCTGGAACAATCCCCCCACAAAATATCATAGACATAACTTTTATTTGTTCAGCAGACTGCACTTAAAGTATGGAGAATGGGGGCTGGAGAGATGGCTTAGCGGTTAAGTGCTTGCCTGTGAAGCCTAAGGACCCCGGTTCGAGGCTCGGTTCCCCAGGTCCCACGTTAGCCAGATGCACAAGGGGGCGCACTCATCTGGAGTTCGTTTGCAGAGGCTGGAAGCCCTGGCGCGCCCATTCTCTCTCTCTCCCTATATCTGTCTTTCTCTCTGTGTCTGTCGCTCTCAAATAAATAAATAAAAATTAAAAAAAAAATATGGAGAATGGAAAACTTTTGCATGGCGACACTGAGTCCTCCAGCCATCCTGTGATAGATGTTTGCAGCAGGCTTCCATTTTCTACTGTCACGCTTGCTCCCTCCTCCCTGCCCCCTTTTGCTTCTAGGTTTCCTGACTACATTTTCCTTCCAGTGTCTTAAGGGTAAATGACCTGCTCATTTCTTTTGTTGAGCAGTTGAGGTTTTGTTTCTCTGCTTCTTTCCAGTCCAGTCTTCAAGTTCATATGTCCTTCATTACCAAATCATCAAGGGGCTTGTGGGATTTCTTCCTAAGCAAAATAGTTGGATTCTGGTTGGGCAGAGAGATGAAGCCTGCCTGCCCATCCAGTTACTGAGTTCCTTCCCAGCACCTCCAGAAAGCCTGGCTGGCTTTCCACTGCACCCTATCCTGTGGTTCTGCCTACCAGACTGAGTGAAGATCAAAAGGCTCTGTATGCAGCTTATGGAACAGATCAGGATGGACAGGAGGTGCAATTATTATATTTATTTATTTATTTGTTTAGTTTTCCAAGGTAGGATCTTACTGTAGCTCAGGCTGACCTGGAATTCACTGTGTTATCTCAGGGTGGCCTTGAACTTGTGGTGATCCTCTTACCTCTGCCTCTTGAGTGCTGGGACTGAAGGCATGCACCACCAAATCCAGCTCTCAGGAGGTGCAATTTCATCAGTGAGTGTGCAGTTCTGCTTCTTATTTTCTATCCAATGATCTCCAATTTCTCAACTCCATAGCTGCCAGAGCTGAAGTGTGCAGTGGCACTGGGGAGAGGTTTCGCATCTTCCGAGCTGAGAAGACGTATGCGGTGAAGGCTGGCCGCTGGTACTTTGAGTTTGAGGCAGTCACTGCAGGAGACATGCGGGTAGGCTGGAGTAGGCCCGGCTGCCAGCCGGATCTGGAGCTGGGCTCAGATGACCGTGCCTTTGCTTTCGATGGCTTCAAGGTAAGTGATTTTGCTGAGGCCAGGCATAGGTGTTATAGCCCCAGTGGTGGCTCTTTTGGAGGACAGTGAGTCTAGTACTTCCCATAGCAGATCTTAAGGCATATAATAAACATAAAAAAACTTCTATCCTTGTAGTCACAGCACTCTTTCTCCATATCATAGATGCAGTGAAAGTCACCAAAAATTTGTTTAAAAAGATGAATCAGCCCTGTCTACCAGAAGCATTAAAGAAGCTTGGTGTGGACCTAGTAAAGTCCTATAATCCCAGCACTGAGGATGGTGAGGCAGGAGGATAGCCAGCTAAAGACCAGTCTGGGCTATATATAGGGACACTTGTCTTAAGAAACAACAACAATTAAAAGACTTAGTTTAATCTTAATAAGATTACATGTAATGAGGCAGAGCATGAACTATCCCTAAGATGGCAAGGTACCCAAGTACCTTAACATGGACAAGCCCAATGTGGGGACAGTCATGGGTGGGGTAAGGAGACCAACAGACCAATGGAAGGAAATCATGAATTTTATTGAGCTTTGGTGCTTTATTTAACTAAAAATTAAAAGTGCAGTGTTGTATTGAAAAGAATTACGGCATTCTTTTATAGAGGTGACTATACACTGTACATATCAATTAATAATGAAAAACATGCTTAAGCAAAACTTTGAATGATTTATCTGAAAAATAGTTAATATAACTCATTTTGCACCTATAAATTAGTACAGTAAACCTATGGATAAAAAATATGAATTTATGAGAACTGTGTTATCAAATGCATTCATAATATGACATTTTATATAAGTATATAAAAAGTTTGGGATCTGCTTTCAATCTTCAGCTTGTCATTTTCACAAATGCTTAAAGAATTTGTAGGCTTCATTTAATATTTTGTTGTTGTGGTGTTAGTATGGAACTGAGAAGGTTCTGTGATTTCATCTTGTTTAAGTATCATTGCCATTGGTTCCAAGGAATAGGATCTTATTTTGAGATTTATGAACCCTAGAATGTTATTTTCAGTGGTGAACTCCACTTGATTCTCAACTTAGAATCCTTTGTATTTTTGGGAATAGAGGAAACAAACTATATTCTGAGCAATCATTATAGTAAAAAAAAAAAGTAAATTATTAAAGCATAAAGTGGAGCCGGGCAGATGGCTCCACAAGTAAGCATGTTTTTTCTTCATAAGCATGAGAACACAACTTTGGATCTCTAGTACCCACATAAAAAAGCTGGGCATGGTCATGTGTACCTATAGCTCCAGTGCTTTGGCTTATAGACTAAAGGGGAAGCTCCATGATGGCAGGGGAAAATGTGGCATGAGTGGAGGCTGTACATCACCTCCTGGCCTACATCAGATGAACAACAGCAGCAAGAGAGTATGCCAAATACTGGCAAGGGGAAGCTGGCTCTAATACCCATAAGCCTGTCCCCAACAATGCACTACATCCAGGAGGCTCCAATTACCAATTGCTATTGGCAGGGGACCTAGCATTCAGAATACATGAGTTTATGGGGGACACCTAGTTCTAACCACCACAGTCAGGCTATGACAGCAGGTGACCTGTGACTCTGGCTCTGTCTTCCTTGTCATGATCTCCTGCAGAATCAGTCCACCTGCATTTTAATATGCAAAGGAACTTGGCATTCAAAGGGACCAAAAATGACTCATTTGGTCAAAGACAAGGATCAACACAGAATTTGAATGTTGAGTAATTTCAAGATTTGGAGGCTACAGTAAGGCTTAGAGCATGGTGAACTTAGATTTCTAAGTTTTTTTTTTTTTTCAATTTTGTATATATGTAGAGAAAGAGAGTGTGGGCACCAGGGCCTCTAGCTGCTGCAAACCAACTCCAGATACATGTACCACCATGTGCAACTGGTTTACATGGGATCTGGGGAGAACACTTGGTAGCTGCTATTTGTGTCATATGTCCATGCATGTGCATGTGTGCATGCACAAACACACACACATACACACACACCCCAAAAGTAAAAATATCTACTAGGTGTGGTTAGAAATAAAGACTCCTAAAATCATGAGATCAGATTAGAGTTCTGTTTTCCTCAGGTTAACATTATGCATTTAGATTCCCTGGCCCTTTCTCTATCACATAGCGCATAGCCCTAGAGTGGTAATATGTCCCTGGGGATGTTCTACTGCCATGTGAATGCGAGGTTGCTGTGGTGTCATGCAGTGAGCAGTGAGTAGGTGCTGTTTCCTGGCTGACTCTGTGACCAGAGACTCTTCTCTCCACTATAGGCCCAGCGGTGGCACCAGGGCAATGAACACTATGGACGCTCTTGGCAGGCGGGTGATGTCGTGGGCTGTATGGTTGATATGAGCGAGCACACCATGATGTTCACCCTCAATGGTGAAATCCTCCTGGATGACTCGGGCTCTGAACTAGCTTTCAAGGATTTCGATGTTGGTGACGGTAGGCACCTGAAATCTTGTGTTCTTTCTGTTGGCAGCACAAGGCATCTGTTCTAATATTTCATAACCATATGCCTTAGTTTAAGGGTGAGTGAGCAGGCAAGTTGCAGCTGTGAATTTTGAGGACATCATATGGTTGGTCTGGTTAGATTCATCCTTAAAATTGCCTTAGCAGAGATGCTATCCATCCCATTCAGCTAGGATTTTGGTAAGGGGGAAATGTCTTATACCATGAGTAAGAGTGAAAAATAAATGGTATTCCACCGTGGCTGACATTTTGTTTAGGACTTCTCCAGTTAAACAGTTGTTTATAGCTTTTTTTTTTTTTTTAAATCCATTTATTTCACAAAGAATAGAATGCAGTTCTATCATGGGTCAGACCTGCTGTTGAAAGCTCAGGTGACAGAGATGAATAAAAGCCCTGTGTTATCTTTAGGTTGTTACAGTTTTCCAAGGGGGAAATTGATACTTTATAAATTCTATAAGTGAATAGACTCTACAATAAGAAATCACTTTGGAGGTTTCTCAAAAATACAAAAAAATAGAAGTATGTTATGATTCTCTCCTGGGCACATATATATCCAAGGGATTCTAGTTTATCACAGAAATACTTACATATCCATGCTTGTGGCTGTTGTTTTCATAATAGCAAGGGAATGGAATCAGCCCAGATGCCCATCAACCAATGAATGGATAATTAAAATGTGGTTCATATACACAGTGGAATTTTACTCAGCTGTTAAGGAAAGTGACATATACACACACACACATACACACACACACACACACACACACATATACATATACATACATACACACACACACATGATTATAGGTGATGAGACTAAGAAGGTGAACAAGAGAAGGGATTAAAAAGTTTTGAGGCAACGGTACAGAGTAATAGAACACATGTAACATGAAAGCCAAAAGGGGCTACTTGGGCTGGAAGTGTACACGGGAGAGGTGGGGGCAGTGGAGGAAGAAAAAGTGGAAGTAGAGCTGGAAGGATTGTGTCTTAAAACACATTCATAAGGCAAATTTCCATAGATCAAAGTACCATTAGTTTTACTAGGGAATTGTATATATACCCTGATGAGTCAATAAGTCAAATTCATCAATATTAAAACAGTAGCACAATTCCCCTAAGATAATATAAGCAATGAATTTATATGTTTAAAAAATATTTTATTACTTTATTTGAGAGACACCTGTGAACGAACTCCAGACATGTGCGCCCCCTTGTGTGTATGAATGACATTGCATTCTTGTGTCAGTTTTCTGTCTGGCTACTATGTGGGACCTGGATATTTTAACAAGTGTTCTTTAGGCTTCGCAGGCAAGCACCTTAACTGCTAAGTCATCTCTCCAGCCTGAGTTAATATGTATTTATTTAATCTAGAGGTATTGTATTCTTGTCGTTTACTTGTTCTTTTAAAGCTTATTTCTTAGCTGTCACTTATATAAACTCCTGATCACTCATAAAATATAAAAATATGCTAAATGTTTACATATTTCCAAGAACAGTCTAAAGAAAGCACACCAATAACTGCAAAACTAAAGTTAGGAACAATAAAGTCAAGGTAATATTAATGAAATATGCAGGTAATGTCCCATTTACTCACATCAGATCGAGAGATTGATACACAGAATTTTCTCTGACATAAAATATGTGCTCCTCACATCTGCTAAAGGCAGAGTACACAGAGCAAGCTGCTCTTACCACTGTGAAGATGACTCCATGACTGGCTCCTCTCAAAGTGTGTATGAAAGCCATGCCATTACTATTAATATTTTTAAAGTAAGAAGTACCTTATAGGAATATTAAGTGGAATTCCACCTATTCCTAGGGGTTGTCTTATTGGAGGAGATATGTCTGCTCATGATTTAGTATCTTGAGTAAAACTTTATCTTAGGGCTGGGGATAAAGTGCTTGCTGGTCAAGCATGAGGACTTAAGATCATATCCCCAACACGCACATAAAAATGCTGGTATGGTGGCACATGCTAATAATTACAGCACTGGGGAAGCAGAAACAGTGCATGATGGGATTCACTGCTCAGGTAATCTAACTGAACTGGTTAGCTCTAGACTCAGTGAGAATCTGTCTCAAAAAATAAGGTTGGAGAGAAGCTGAGGAAGAACTCTGGCATCTAACACTGACCTCCTTTGGCTCATGCACTCTCACACACAAGTGGTCACACACAAGTGGCCACACACATTTGTACACAATTATGCACACACATATGCTTAAACATGCCAAAAACTCCATGTCTCCATCTCACAAATTATAGAGAACTGTGTACTGTGTCTCCCAGGGTCATATATCGAAGCTCTAATACTCAGTGAGTCTGGACTTGAAGAAAGAACCTTTAAAGAGTTAATGAAGATCATATGAAATAGTAGGGTGAAGCCATAGGCCAATCTCTCCCATGCCCAGGGGTTCCAGATGGCACCAGGAGGCAGTAGGGGTTCATACTGACAAAGAAAAAGTCATGTGAGAACACATCTAGAAGGCCACCATCTGCATACCATAAAGTTGATCCTCAGGAGAGTACACTGCTGGTGACACTTTGATCTTGGACTTCTACCCTGCAGACCTTGACAAAATACATTTCTGGCTAAGCCATTCACTTGCTGCTACTTTATGACACCCCAGTAGTCAACTAAAATACCCCTCTACTCTGCTAAGCCCCAGTGTCTACTCTTCTCAGTTTTCTTCTTATGGCAGGGGCACATGTTACCAGTAGTTCAAAGCACTAATCATATCCTTAATTTAAAACAAGTAAAGGAGTCAATTAAAACCTTTTCATACAGTGAATAATGACCAGTTCCTTATGTCTGGAGATCACCAGTGCTTTTCAGAGGCCTCTATGTGTCATGTAGTACATGCAGAATGTAAAAGCTTGCCTGATTATCTGTAAGCAAGGACCACTTCAGAGTCCTCAGACTCCACTGTCATGACTATCACATCCTGAAACAGGGCTTTCCTGACCCTGAAATGACAGTGACCAAAACTTAATTCTGCCTGCTGTTAGAATCAGGGGATTCCTTTCTATGGGAGAAAAGCAGAAAATTGCTTTTCTAATTAAAGTAACTGCTTAACTGTGAGCAGAAAAAGACCTCTGGTGAAAAAGAGAGGGAAGGGTAACTTTCATTGTCAGTTTTACCATTCTGCTTCTTGGAGACAATGAAAGGAAACAAGGATATAGGACATGTATGGTAGGTATATCCAGAGGAGTGTCTTCAACTTAATATGGGTTTAGGCTAAAACTCCTGTTCCATCTCAAACACCACCTGCCTGGCTCTTCCCTGTCACCTGATGTTTATTCTCACAATAGCATCACTCTATGCATGCTCTTGTGAGATGGCCCTGGGAAGGAGGTGGCACTGTCAGAGAATGAAAGACACTGATTCCACAGTGGTGGGACCCATCCAGCCCAATTCTGAGCATACTTTTCTTGCATAGCCTTGCACAATCAGCTTCTGGTTTCATTTCCTTAAAGCAAAATCAGCAACTGTAGAAATTTCGTCATGACACTCAGTTTTGAACATCTCAGAAATCTAGGCAAATATTTTGGGTTTGCATTTTCTCTATCTTTCTTGTCAGCATTCTTGATTCAAAGTATGGCAGTCACTTAATTAGCCACAGGATTCTACACAAATGATTTAACATCCTGTTTTTTCATGAATAAAATGGGAGTGATGTCAAATAATGTGTGTGAAAGTATTTTTCAGGCACATAGTGGTCCTCGTGCAAGTATCATCTGCTTTTTCCAAACAAAAAATTAGGTTTGTGTTAATTTTTGGCCATTTTAATCTAACTTGGGGCATTAAATTTGAATTATATGCATAGAATCTATATGTATTAAAGCCTGAAATGTGTCCTTACATAATGGTAGTGTTCTTATCTGTTTTCTCTCCTTTTGGTTGCAACCCAACCATCAATTTCATGATCGTCCTTTGTCTTCACATCCGTACTACGTAGGCACCTCTTTTGTGGTGCCCAACACCAAAGAAAGCTAGAACTGGTCAAACCCATCTGTTGTTTACTAGAAGAAGCAACTTTGCCATAAATTGTACTTATCATTTACACAGATTTACAGAGAGGGTGGTTATGACTCAGGCTTAAGTAACCAGTTAGGCTCATGTGCACTAATTATACTAAGATTCATTGCTAGAGTTAAGAATGCCCGTGGAAATATATCATAGATTATACTATTGGTAGGGTGTCACTTAAGGTAACTGGGATAGAAGATCTAAAGCACAAAGGACAGTAGGTGGGATCAAAATTTTACATATGCTGGTGCTACATGGATTTGTGGAAATCTTAGTTTTATGTCGGAGCCTGCTGCTGAAAGGGTTTGAGCCTGACGGGGAGTGAGGATTAAGGAAAGACAGGAGAAAGACTGAAAGCAAGGACTCCAGTCCAGGGCTGAAGCAAGGACTGAAGCGAGGTTTATTTCTTCTTACAAACAGTTTTTCCATGGACAAAAGCTCCATGAGTCTCACACAAGTTTCTATTAAAACACAAAAACAAAAACAAAAACAAAAAAACTTTCCTGTTACAGAGTTTTTGTACTTCAATCACTTCTCAGTACAAAAGACTATTAAGGCCAGCCAAATGGCTTCCTGACACTGAATAGACATACTCTTGCTTACATGTAGGTGCTGAAGTCTTGCTGCCAAATGGCTCCTGGCAATTTTGTTGGAATATTTGTGTGTCTTGCTTATTTCATACTAATAGAGAATTGACCCCAGTTGTCATATTTTGCTATACAACTTGATTAATAACAATGCCACTTATTGCCCTATAGTTTTCAGTTTGTAATAGTGAGTCTCAAGAGTATTTATCATTGCCTGATAATATATTACATATATTGGTAACTATTTTCTTATTTACTTAGGCCTTTTTTTACTTACAACTTGACACCCAGCAATCAAAAACTACATTGGATTTTCTTCACAGTGTTTAAAATAGCTCCTAGGCACATACCAAGTGTTCATTAAATATTTGCTGACTAGAAACAAAGCACCATAAAGACAACTCACAGTAACTTAGAGAAGTTGTCAAACAGAATGGAGGGCCAAATTCCATTCAGCACCCAACTGTTATAGTAAATAAGGGTTTAATTGTGATAAAACTATACTCACATTTTCATCCTGTGTATGGATGCTTTTACACTATAATTCAGTTTTGAAGCCAAAAATACAGCAATAAATATACCATCTGCCAGTATAAGCCCTGTAAGTTAGTGAAAAAATTACCTGTATTTATTTGATGCCTGTATAATTAAAATGGTTAAAAATCATATAAAAGTCAAGAGAAAACTTGACTTTTGATATATTTATCTACGTTTTAAAGAATTCAAATGATGTAAAAATCAACTCAATTTTGTTTATTTTTTTAAAATTTTTGGTTCATTTATTTATTTATTTGAGAGTTAGAGAGAGAGAGAGAGAGAGAGAGAGAGATTGAGAACAGGTGTGCCAGGGCTTCCAGCCACTGCAAACGAACTCCAGATGCGTGTGCCCCCTTGTGCATCTGGCTTACCTGGGTCTTGCGGAACCAAGCCTTGAACCAGGGTCCTTAGGCTTCACAGGCAAGCGCTTAACTGCTAAGCCATCTCTCCAGCCCTCAATTTTGTTTATTGATAATGTTATCCAAAAGCATAACCATTAAAAACTGAATTTTTAATTTTTTTTTTTTTTACCAACTCTTAGAGTTCTTCAAAAAATGTACAATAGGGGCTGGAGAGATGGCGTAGCGGTTAAGCACTTGCCTTTGAAGCCTAAGGACCCCGGTTCGAGGCTCAATTCCCCAGGACCCACGTTAGCCAGATGCACAAAGGGGTGCACGCGTCTGGAGTTCATTTGCCGTGGCTGGAAGCCCTGGCGCGCCCATTCTCTCTCTCTCTCTCTCTCTCTCTCTCTCTCTCTCTCTCTCTCTCTGCCTCTTTCTCTCGCTGTCACTCTCAAATAAATAAATAAATAAATCTTTAAAAAAAATGTACAATAGTACAACACCTGTGTGTTCATTACTGAAAAATATTGACATTTTAAACGTTGTTATATTTGTTTTAATTATCTTTGTAGATATATTTTCATGGATCCTAAGATAAAATTTAATGGTTACATATATTTAATCATGTATATATATATTGAAGCTAACTATTCTCTTACTACAGGTTAATTGTCTCCCTTTTTCTAGCTGAAATTAAATTCAGTAATTTTTCATGTATGTAGTGTACACGTAGAATATTACTTTAAAGCTGTAGTCCTATAGCATAGATATAGGAGAAGAGGTTGAAGCTTGGACAATGTATGTTACTTGCAAAACATCCAAGAGCTATTAGGTAGTGGAACTCAGAGTGAGTCTAAGTTTTCTGGATGTTGGATACGATTCTCAGTCATTTGGTAGGAGTACTCATATCTGTCCTTTACTTAGATGGTAATATTTCTAGAAATGCTACTGGCTTCCTTTTCTCTACCTTTGTAACTAGCAGTCTTCCTGCTTGGATGGGTAGCAGACTATGTTGGTAAAACTTTCTATGCTTTTCTGGACAGCATCAAACAGTGAATGGTCTGTGTGTTAGTTACTTTGTAGCCTTTTATTTTGATTTCATGGCACATAGGAGCTGCTTAATGTTTATCAGTTAAAGAAATGCATGCTTTAAAGTTTCTTAACATATATCAGCAAACTGCCTGCACAGATGCTGTGCTTTTGAATGTGAGGAACAGGATCTTCATATGACACTCACTCACACTAATTCTGTGTTAGGGCTTAAAGAGCATGAAAGCTTGGTCCTTTTGTATCCATAGCATGGTGACAAATTTCTTTATGAAAATTATGTAGTTGTATCCTGTTTTAGTAAGTGAAATATACATAATGGATGCTCTTTTCTTGCTTTCATAATAAAATAAACATTAAATTGAAGAGAACAAAAAGTGTTTACAATCCTGCCCCTCTGAAACTTTTTGATAAGTCTCTGGTTGTTTCCTTAAAATAATTATATTTTGTATGTTTCTACAAATGTATCAACTGTGAATATTTCCTATATATTAGTGAACCATTGATAAATAAATTTCCATCAGTTATATAATATTCCATCTCATGAAAAAGGTATGTTTATTATGAACACAATGTTATAGGATTGTAAACATAGCTATACAGACCAACTCAGTACATAAATATTTGTGCCTATCAGTAGATACTTTGCATTTTGAAAGAAACTATTTTACATATGCATAAAAATAATCAGAGGTGAGTATATCAACCCCCCATTAGGCTACAGAGGAGATCCTTACAGCTTTCTGGTGACTTACAGGCAGAGAATGCTTCTACAAATCAGCATTTGCTTGCCGGGAGGAGGTGGCTCTATCTCATTGTCTCCTCAGTTGTGTTAAATTGTTGGGTAGACTCCTCAGCTTGTGCTAATGCATTTCAAGCTGTCTCTGATCTATTTATCTAGTCCTTTTCTTTTATTCCTGAGGGATACTTATTTATAGCAACTTTCCTGCTGCTGCATCATGAGCTGGCACAGCTGTAGGTACAGCTGCTGTTGATTTAATTTTAACCAGAACCCCACTGCCCACACTTCTCAGAGCACAGCTGAGTGCACTCCTCCCTCCTTGCTATAGCACCACACTGTATACAACTATTTCTTTGAGTTTATATTGTTGGGACCAAACAAGGACAAGAAACTGAAAATTACGCATTTCATTTTTGTTGCCTTCTGGAATTATGTTTGGATGCCTCATATTTTCACAGCTACTTACTTCAAAAAGCAAAGAAGGGTAAATCTTTTTCGTAGAGTTAACTGATGCCCCGGCCAGCGGGGAGTCGAACAATGACACGAGGGAAAGTTAACCTGAATGGGAGAAGGCAAACAGACACAAGAAGGAGACCAAGCTAAGTATTTGTCAAGGTCTCGAAGTTCATTTTTACACATAGGTATATATAGGGTTGTAGGGGGAAGGAGTCATATTCAGGCCAGAGATCACAGGGTTATTGGCTAAATGCAATTTCTTTGTTTCTTCATCAATTACCGGCAGCACCAGGAAAGGCTATCACCCAGGCGTAATGGCTTCTTCATTTCTGATAATAGATCATTAGATGAGGAAATAGAAACTTAACTTGCTATATGGTGGTTTCTGTCAACATGGCCAAGGTTTGGTTCATAGCTCCCAACATCTCCTCCCTTCTTTTATACAAAAAGAGGGGAAGGCCTGCTTTGCAGCAGTGGGCATTAACCAACTGGGGGAGTAGGGACCCAACTCCTCTTGTGGGATGGCTTTTTCCCACAATCTTTGGCCCTTGGTACCTTTTGGGGAGGGGAGGCTAGGCCTATTGACTAGAGAGTGAGGCATGGCCTTAATGATAACAGTTATGTTACCAACCTCCATGTAATTCAGGTTTTTCTGTCAGAGAATCCAGAATTGGTCAAAAAGGGACCTTCCCTTGTGGTGCTTTGCCTTGCACCCATGTTGGTGCCGATATTACACTCACTTTATTGTGAGCCGATATGCATAGGTCTGAATCCTATGCAGCTCTTCTAGGAGGGGTAGCTATTTGGCCATGGCAAGTAGACCACAACAATAGCAGAGGTGTAGAGGACAGTAGTATCAGCAGTATAGTAAATGAGTGCAGAATGTATATAGTATAGTAAATGAGTACAGAATGTAGGATCAAGGGAGAGTGACAGCCACAGGTGGTAGGTCTTTAGTGGCAACGCCTCGATCCACCAGCTCCAGTCTGTGATAATGAACCTGCAAAGGCTGTATCTTAATGGCATCAATCTGTTGATGTATAAAAGCCATGATTTTATTTATAATAATAGGTCTGATTGTGAGTAGGAGGATTGAAATAAGTAGAGGTCCTACTACCGATGGCAACCAGGAGAGGAAGGAGGTGGGCATGTAGCCTTAAGGGCAGTACATTTTCTAGAAAAATGACCTGGCATTTTACAATTAAAGCAAGTTTTATTGTTATTTCCCTGTGTGAAGCCCTTCAGGGCGGCTCCAATTGCTAGCCCAACGCTGTGGGAGGCAGGGTCCATATCTGCACATAATTGGATAAAGTCCGAGATACTTTTGCCATGGTGGGAGGGGTGGATGGCTGCCTGGCAGGCTTAATTGCCATTTTGAAAGGTGAGATGCCTTATGAATTTATTATCTATTTCTTCACTTCCCATAAGCCATTCTGCAGCCTCAGTGAGCCGCCCAATAAAGTTGCTGTACGGCTCGTTAGGCCCCTGTTGTGCTTTGGTCAAGGAAGTCACAGCCGATCCTTTAGATGGAAGATTTTGCCAAGCCTTAAGGGCAGCATTTTGGATTTGTGAGAGTAACCCAGGGGAGAATTTTGCCTGGTCCTGATTAGTATCATAAGGAGTGTTGCCCAAAAGTTTATCTAGTGTCCAGGACTTAGAAGAGGATCCAATGGATGTGTTATGGTGGGCAGCGTCTCGACATCTTTCAGTATAATTAGCTTGCCACAGGAGAAAGGCCCTTCGTGTCAGGATGTCCTTTGCTAACATTTTCCAATCATTTACTGAAAGCCAATTATCATTAAGGGCCTCTAATAGGGTCATGGTAAAGGGAGCAGTAGGTCCATAAGAGGAAACAGCACTTTTTAATTCCTTGATATGTTTAAATTTTAAATGGTGATACTGCTGGGGCTTAATCACAATACTTTTGTTCCTGCCTGGGTCGCTGTCATCATCTGAATCAGTGGATTGTTTAGAGTTCTTATCTCCGTCAGAGCCTTCCTCCCTGAATCTGTTTCTGCCCCATTTGACTCAGGTGGTGAATGGGTTAAAGAATTTGCTCCTGCTTTCACTTGGGCAGTTGTTATTGGAAACGCATGAACAGTCTTTGGTTGTTTGATTTTAGCTTTGATGTGTGTTTGGGGGCCAGAGAGGGAAAGCAAATTTCTAAGTCTAAATCATGCAGTTGTTTAAGCAAGATGGCCTTTTTTTTTTTTTTTTTTTTAACTGCAAGGAGAGTTTTTAGTGATTGGGCTTCCTGGGAAAGTTGGTGGGTCACCTGTCAAGTGACTGCTTCTAAATCACAATTGATAGTTATAGGGGCACAAAAATGACATGACTTAGGCATGTGAAGATAAGGTGGAGGGTCTGCTATGAGGGCGGTGGGATGTGGCCAGTCAGGGTTGTGATATCTGGCAGCCTCATTCTCCAGCTCTGATTCCTCATCTAGGGAAAGAGGGGCATTAGGGGGAGGGGTAACTGCACATTTGGAAAGAATAGGATAAATGGATTTAAGGGCAGGTGGCTCATCCTCAGGCATAGGAATAATGACAGAGGGGCACTGCGAAGGGGGATCATTTGTCTCGCCTAGTGCCTTTGCCTAGGAGCTGCCTCCATGGTGCCTGCCTGGAGGGTGGGGTGGCTCGGGGGAGGGAGCTGCAGCAGCAGCAGCAGCAGTAGCCTCATGGGTATCCTGATGGCTGGAAGTTAGTTCATGAATGGGAGGGTTTTGGCTAGGTTTAAGGTTATTTTTAAGAAATAATTCTCCATCCCTAACAACTTTTGAAATATCCAGTTGGCACCAATGAACCTGAAGTACATCATTTATTAAGTTCCAATATGAGAAGATCTGAACCGGAACCTTTTCAGGGCAAAAAGTCCTATAGTAATCTTTTAAACAGTCTCCCACTCTCCCACATCTTTGTTCATTAATGGTACCTTCCCAGGGAAACCATGGGCATAAATCTTCTAGGAAGAGGAAAAAGAAAACAAGATCTTTTTTCTTAACTTTTGCCCCACAAGTCTTGAGGGAGTCTTTAAGTCCCTGGATGAAAAGTTCCTGCTTACTTAGGGTGTGTCCCATGATAGAAAAGGAAAGAGGAGAAATGGCAAGACCAAAGGACAAGCTTCCCGGTCGATGAACTGGCACAGGGGATTCCCCAGTGAGCTTGACACAAGCTTTTCAACAAATTTAAGAATCTGGCAGCTGCCCTAAGGGCACTTACTGGCTGTTTTGTAACCAGTTTCGTTGATAGGAAAAGAGTCTAGATAGGAGGTCTTTTCCAATGCCCGAACGGGCTGTCGGGACTCGCACAGGGAGCTAGGGGTCTTCAGCTAATGCCAGAGGGTAGCCCTCGCCAAGAGGCTTCAGTTGCCCTGTCACTATGTTGCAATTCCACGTGATGGCACCAACTGAAAGTAAAAGGAGGAAAAGAAGTTTACAAAAAGCAACAAAGAGATCCCGAACTCTTGTGTTTTGCAAATTTGACTAAATAGTCTTTATTTAAATAGTTTGCCATAGAATTTGTCGCTTGTCTTACCTTAGTGGATCTGTATCACAGGCAGGCTTTCTGTGGTGATCACGGTGCAGGTCTGTATTACAGGCATGGACTGCCTGCAGTGACTTCTATGCAGATCTTCACTCACCTGCTGGTGTGGTGGCGATCCAATGGCGGGGACGGCTGTCCCCTCGAGTGACGTTCAGGATTTTTCTTCATACCTCAAGCCCCACATTCGGGCGCCACTTGCCCCAGCCAGCAGGGCATCAAAAAAGAACCCGAGGGGAAGTTAACCTGAGTGGGAGAAGGCAAACAGACACAGGAAGGAGACCAAGCTAGGTATTGGTCAAGGTCTTGAAGTTTATTTTTACACATAGGATTATATTGGGTTGTAGGGGAAAGAAGTCATATTCAGGCAAGAGATCACAGGGTTACTGGCTAAATGCAATTTCTTTGTTTCTTCATCAATTACCAGCAGCACCAGGAGAGGCTATCACTCAGGCGTACCAGTTTCTTCATTTCTGATAATAGATCATTAGATGAGGAAATAGAAACTTAACTTGCTATATGGCGGTTTCTGTCAACATGGCCGAGGTTTGGTTCATAGCTCCCAACAAACTGACACCCTCTTGGGAACTATCTACTTACTTTTAGGATTCAATATTTTTTTTTTAATTTTTTTGTTTTATTTTTATTTATTTATTTGAGAGTGACAGACAGAGAGAGAAAGAGGCAGAAAGAGAGAAAGAGTATGGGCATGACATGGCCTCTAGCCACTGCAAATGAACACCAGATGCATGCACCCCATTGTGCATCTGGCTAATGTGGGTCCTGGGGAATCGAGCCTCGAACCAGGGTTCTTAGGCTTCACAGGCAAGCACTTAACCACTAAACCATTTCTCCAGCCCTGAATAATTTTCTGTTTCAGGGTCTAATTGGAACCTGCTATTTGTAGTCTGTATCCCAACACAAACTTACCTGATTGTACTGACTCCTTAAATATTAGTATAAAATATTATAGATGAGGAGTACATGACTACCATCTCTACCTGTGGTGGTTTGAATTAGAGCTCCCCCTTATGTGTAAGTGTTTTGAATGGTAGGTACCTAGCTGATTGCAATTTGGGAATTGGAGTCTTGCTGGAGGAGGTGTGTTGTTGAAGGCAGGCTTATGGGTTTTTATAATGAGTTCCCTATTGCCATTGTTTGGCTCACTCTCCTGCAGTTATTGTCCACCTGCTGTAGTACATGTGATGTGCAGCCTCTGATCATATCATCCTTTTCCCTGATATCATGTGGTTTCCCTTCAAGTCAGTAAACCAAAAATAAACCTTTTTACTCCCACAAGAAGCTTTTGGTCAGATACTTTGCACAAGCAACAAGCAGGTAACTGCAACAGTAAAATTGCTACCATAGGAGCAGGGTCATTGGACTAGAAACCTGACTATGTGGCTTTTGACGTTTTGGAACTAATTTCAAGAGGAGTGTTGAAGGATTTGAAACCTTCATCTGAGAGACACCTTGTGGTATTCTTAGAAGAGTTTGATGGGCCATTCTGGTCAGAGTTAAAAGACCTGAATTCAGTAAGGACTATGCACTGTGAGCTTTCTCAGGAATGTGGTAGAAACAGTTTGTGTGAGAGGCTTGCTGCATTGTGCCTGCCTGTCTCCTGAGAACTTGTAGAGAGTTGTATTGCATAGAAATACACTGACATGAGCAGATATATATGACACAGGAAGTAATGAAGTCTTTGGGCCTAAAACAGTGCTTGTTCAGCTGCAGTTACTTAAGAGATTACATCCACTGTGGTTGGGCCAGTTGTTCTGCTTTGGGATAGCAGTAAAATTAAGAACTCTTGAAAGTAGGTGGCCTGAATTCTCAAGAAGTGTTCTGTTCTTCAAAGTCCACTTTGTTACCCCATGGATTAACAATTTGGTTGCTCATCTGGTATATTGGAGTACAACAAATGTAGGAAAGAGAGGGACATTGGATTTGCAATGCAGTTTTGTTTTGGGGAAACACACAATGTGAGGCAGGATTGTTGAAAGTTTCTGTGTGGAGTCCCAATGGAGCCATGAGGATAAACTGTGGCTTGCAGTGGAGAACCAATGGAGATGCCAGGACTGTGAGATGGCTGCCAAAGACAGATGTTGTACAGAATGGAATTTTTCCCAGGCTAGGAGAAGCTCAGCCAATTGGAGTGATAGAAATGGAAACTTCAGAAACTCATCACTGGTTAGAGTGGTTGGACTTGGAGCTACAGAATTTGATGTTTGTTCTGTTTGTTTTAATCTTGTATTGGTTCAATCCTTCTTTGCAATATACAGTGCCATCTTTTTCAGAGTAAATGCTTATTCTCTGCCATTATATTTTTTTCATTTTTCAACTAACAGTTAAGAATCTTTGGATTATGTGACTGTTTGAACAGTGTTAGGATTTTTTAAAAATTTTTATTAGCATTTTCCATGATTATAAAAAAATATCCCATGGTAATTTCCTCTCCCCCCCCCCCCACGTTCCCCTTTGAAATTCCATTCTCCATCATATTACCTTCCCATCACAATCATTGTACTTACATATATACAATACCAACCTATTAAGTACCCTCCTCCCTTCCTTTATCTTCCCTTTATATCTCCTTGTTAACTTACTGACCTCTGCTACTAAGTATTTTCATTCTCACACAGAAGCCCAGTCATCTGTAGCTAGGATATATGCCTAGGAGTGCTATAGCTGGGTCATATGGTAGATCAATCTTTAGCTGTTTTAGGAACCTCCACACTGATTTCCCCAATGGCTGGACCAGATTGCATTCCCACCAGCAGTGTAGAAGGGTTCCTCTTTTTCCACATCCCAACCAACATTTATGATCATTTGTTTTCATGATGGTGGCCAATCTGACAGGAGTGAGATGGAATCTCAATGTAGTTTTAATCTGCCTTTCCCTGATGACTAGTGACATAGAACATTTTTTTAGATGCTTATATGCCATTCATATTTCTTCCTTTGAGAATGCTCTATTTAGCTCCAAATCCCATTTTTTGATTGGCTTGTTTGATTCCGTATTATTTAACTTTTTGAGTTCTTTGTATATCCTAGATATTAATCCTCTACCAGATATATTGCTGGCAAAGATTTTTTTCCCATTTTGTAGGTTGCCTCTTTGCTTTTTCCACTGTGCCATTTGCAGTGCAAAAATCTTTGTAATTTCATGAGGTCTCAGTGATTAATCTGTGGTTTTATTGCCTGAGCAATTGGGGTTGTATTCAGAAAGTCTTTGCCAAGACCATATGTTGAAGGGTTTCCCCTACTTTTTCCTCTAGCAGTTTCAGAGTTTCAGGTCTGATGTTAAGGTCTTTAATCCATTTGGACTTAATTCTTGTGCATGGTGAGAGAGAAGAATCTATTTTCATCCTTCTGCAGATATATATCCAATTTTCTCAGCACCATTTGCTGAAGAGGATCTCTTTTCTCCAATGAGTATTTTGGGCATTTTTATCAAATATCTGGTGGCTATATCTACTTGGGCTTACATCTGGGTCCTCTATTCTGTTCCACTGATCTACATGTCTGTTTTTGTGCTAGTACCATGCTGTTTTGGTTACTATGGCTCTGTAGTATAGGTTAATATCAGGTATGGTGATACCACCAGCCTTATTTTTGTTGCTCAGTATTATTTTAGATATTTGAGGATTTTTGTGATTCCAAATGAATTTTTGGATTGTTTTTTCTATTTCCATGAAGAATGCTTTTGGAATTTTGATAGGGATTGCATTAAATGTATAGATTGCTTTAGGTAAGATTGCCATTTTCACAATATTGATTCTTCCAATCCAGGAACAAGGGATGTTTCTCCACTTTCTAGTGTCTTCTGCAATTTCTCGCTTGAGTGTTTTAAAATTCTCATTGTAGAGATTCTTCACTTCCTTCGTTAGGTTTATTCCAAGGTACTTTATTTTTTTGGATGCAGTTGTGAATGGGAGTGACTCTCTGATTTCATTCTCTGTGAGTTTGTTGTTAGCATATATGAAGGCTACTGATTTCTGTGTATTTATTTTGTATTCTGCTACATGGCTGTAGGTATTGATCAGCTCTAACAGTTTTCTAGAAGAGTATTTAGGGTCCTTTATGTATAGAATCATGTCATCTGCAAATAATGATAACTTGATCTCTTCCTTTCCAATTTGTATCCCTTTTATGTGTGTCTCTTGCCTTATGGCTATGACTAAGACTTCCAAAACTATATTAAATAAAATTGGGGACAGTGGACACCCTTGTCTTTTTCCTGATTTTAGTGGAAAAGCTTCAAGTTTTTCCCCATTTAGTAATATGTTGGCTGTAGGTTTGTCATCAATAGCTTTTATTATATTGAGATATGTTCCTTCTATTCCCAGTCTCTGTAGGACTTTTATCATGAAGGGTTGTTGGAGTTTGTCAAATGCTTTCTCTGCGTCCAATGAGATGATCATGTGATTTTGTCCTTTAACCCATTTATATAAAGTATTACATTTATAGATTTGTATATATTGAACAATCCCTGCATCTCTGGGATAAAGCCTACTTGGTAAGGGTGAATGATCTTTTTGATATACTCTTGTATTCTGTTTGCCAATATTTTGTTGAGAATTTTTGCATCTATGTTCATGGGGGATATTGGTCTGTAATTTTCTTTTTTTGTTCTACCTTCACTTGGTTTTGGTATCAGGGTGATGCTGGCCTCATAGAAAGAGTTTGGTAGAATTCCTTCTTTTTCTATTTCCTGGAAAAGCTTAAGAAGCAATGGTGTTAGCTCTTCCTTAAAGGTCTGGTAAAATTCAGCAGTGAATCCATCTGGACCTGGGCTTTTATTAGTTGGGAGATTATTGATAACTGTTTGGATCTCCATGTTTGTTATAGGTCTATTTAGTGATTAATCTCATTTTGATTTAATTTAGGTTGGTCATATAAATCAAGGGAGTCATCCATTTCTTTCAGATTTTCATTCTTTGTGAAGTATATGCTTTTATAGTATGTCCCTATGATTTTTTGAATTTCTCTGGCATCTGTTGTGATGTTATGTTTTTCATCTCTAATTTTCTTAATTTGTGTCTCTTCTTTCTTTTGCTCAGATTTGCTAAGGGCTTATCAATCTTGTTTATCCTTTCAAAGAACCAACTCTTTTTTTTTATTAATTCTTTGGATTTTTAAAATTTCTATTTCAGTAATTTATGCCCTAATTTTTATTATTTCTTCCCATCTACTGATTTTTGTTTGCCTTGTTCTTCTTTTTCCAAGGCTTCAAGGTGAAGCATTAGGTCATTTACTTGCAACCTTTCTAATTTCTTAATATAGGCACTTAAAGCTATAAGTTTACCTCTTAGAACTGCCTTCATTGTGTCCCAGAGATTTTGATATGTTGTGTTCTCATTATTGTTTGACTCTATAAATTTTTTATTTCCTTCTTGATTTCCTCATTGACCTATACATCATTTAGTAGTGTATTGTTTAGTTTCCATGATTTTGTGTATGCTCTATAGACTTTCTTGCTACTGATTTGTAGTTTAATTCCATTGTGGTCAGATAGAATGCAAGGAATTATTTCAATTTTCCTGAATTTGTTAAGATTTGCTTTGTGTCCTAATATATGATCTATTTTAGGGAATGTTTCATGTGCTGCTGGAAAGAATGTATGTTCTGCAGCCTTTGGATGAAATGTCCTGAATATGTCTGTTAGGTCCATTCCTTCTATGACCTCATTTAGTCCAGATGCCTCTCTGTTTATTTTTTCCTGGAATGACCAGTCAATTGAAGAGAGTAGGTTATTAAAGTCACCCACTACCACTGTGTTTGGTATTATCTGTGACCTTTGTTCTAATAGTGTTTGTTTGATGAATTTGGGAGCCCCTATGGTAGATGCATATATGTTTAGGATTGTAATGTCCTCCTGTTGGAGTGTGCCCTTAATCAATATAAAGTGACCTTCCTTATCTTTCTTGACTGATGTTGGACTAAAGTCTTCCTTGTCAGATATTAGGATAGCAACCCCTGCTTGTTTTCTAGGCCCATTTGCTTGAAACACCATCTTCCAACCTTTCACCCTAAGATAACATCAATCCTTTTTAGAAAGGTGAGTTTTTTAAAGACAACAAATTGTAGGATCGTGCTTTTTAATGTAGTCTGCAAACTTATGTCTTTTCGTTGGGGCATTGAGGCCACTGATATTAAGAGATATTATTGAAAGGTGTGTATTTATGTTTGCCTTTTTTTTGTTGTTGTTGTTGTGGTTCCAGTTCTACCTGTGCTCTCTTGTGTTAACTAGTACTTGAGTATTGCTTGTTCTTTCTATGTTCCTTATTTGTGTGCTTTTCCTTTTCTTCAGCATGGAGGATTCTATCAAGTATTTTCTGTAGAGCTGGTTTTGTCTTCAAATACTCCTTTAATCTGCTTTTGTCATGGAATGTCCTAATTTCTCCGTCTATTTGCATGGATAGCTTTGCAGGATAAAGTAACCTTGGTTGACAGTTGTTAACTTTCAGAACTTGAAATATATCACTCCAAGCCCTTCTGGCTTGTAAAGTTTTGTTGAATAATCTGCTGTAATCCTGATGGGCTTGCTTTTGTAGGTAACTTGATTTTTCTCTCTAACTGCTTTCAATATATTTTCTTTGGTTTGTGTGTTTGGAAGTTGGATTATATTATGGCAAGAAGAGGTTCTTTCCAGGTTTTGTCTGTCTGTGGTTCTAAAGGCTTCCTGTATCTGCATTGGCACCTCTTTCCCAATTTGGGGGAAAGTTTCTTCTATGATTTTGTTGAAGACACCTACTATGCCTTTGGAGTGGAATTCTTCTCCTTCTACTATGCCCTGAATTCTTACATTTGATCTTTTCATAGTGTTCCAAATATCTTGAAATTCCCACTCATACTTTTCTATAAGTTTGTCTTTCTCTTTGTTGGACTGTATTAGATCTGCCGCCTGGTCTTCTAGCTTAGATATTCTGTCCTCTCCTTCATCCATTCTACTTGTGAGATTTTCTATAGAGTTTTTTATTTCATTAACTGTGTTCTTCATTGCTAATAATTCTGATTGTTTTTTCTTTATTATTTCTATTTCCTTATTTATGTCTTGTATTGCCTTCTTTATTTCATGAAATTGGTGTCCTGCATCTTCTTTGATTCCTTTGATTTCCTCTTTGACTCCTTTGATTTGTTCTCTGAGTTCTTTGTACATATTTACAATCATTCTTTTGAAATCTTTCTCAGGCATTTCCTCTAATTTGTTCTCACTGGAGGTCATTTCTGATGCATTAATACTTTTAGGTGGATTTATATCGTCTTGCTTTTTAGTGTTTCTTGTGTTATAATGTATATATTTTTGCATCTTGGATTAAGTTAATGCTTGGATTTTCTAGTTAGCTGGGTATTCTTAGCTGTATCAATTCATTTGATGTTATATATTTTCAGGGTAGGAGCTTAAGGTGTTAGGTGTGGTTCCCTGCTATGGGAGTATTCAAGTAGGCTGAGTGGAATAAAATTCAGGTAGATTCTAAAAGTTAACTAAACACTGTACACATTCAATCCAAACCATCCCCAAGTATGTATGCAAGAGTAGTTATTATAACAACCAAATACTCTATCAACAAAGAGGTTATGATTTCTGGTCTGTTGAGGGATCCAAGTCAGATTGTGACTAAGTGAGACCCTTCCCTGGTACAATCCCAGTTACCTTGGATGATTTTAGTCTTAGTCAACTTGCTGCCTGGGTCTTTGGGCTGCTGTTGTGATTTCTGAAGCTGGGCACTGGATTTTCCTGTGGGGCAAACCAATCCTGGCAACTGTGGCCCTCCAGCTCAGCACACCCGCTGCTGGAACTGCTGCTGCTAAAGCTGCCTCTGCTGGGTCTGTCGCCGCTGCTGCAGCTACTGCTGCTGGGTCCACCTCTGCTGCTGCTGCTGTAGCTGCAACTGTTTTAGCCACCTCTGCTGCTGAAGCTGCTGCTGCTGCTGGGTCTGCTGCTGCTGCTGGGTCTGCTGCTGCTAGGTCTGATGTTGCCAGTGCCGGAGCAGCTGATGTTGCTGCCGGACTCTGCTCTTGCTTGGGTCCCGCTGTTGGCTCATGTTGGCATTGCCACATCCCAGGACCGCTGCTCTGTTTGCTGAATATGGGCTCAGGCCGTGGGGGAGGAGAGGGAGCCACAGCTGCTCTGGTTCTCTCACTGTTCCACGTGTTCTACCTAGTGGTCTGCTCCTCTGTTGCTCACTGCCACTCTCCCTTCACGTTTCTTGAGTTGTGGAGAGCTCTGGTGTTAGTGGAAGCTCCCCACAGCTGCCTTTTCCTGTGGCTGGAGCCGAGTGTGGCGGCTTTCTGATGTGTCGCTGCTGCTGCTGTGCTTGGCGGAGCTGCAGGGGCCACTTTTGCTGGCCTGTGCGGGCTCTGGATGCTCTGGATCTCTTCTACTTCTCCACTGGTGCTTCAATTTCCTATATACCTCACTGTTTAGTAAAAGTGTGTATTTTGCTGAGTTTTTTTGGTCTTTCCCCCCCTAGGGTGCTTTGGTGTGGTACCTGCACCACCATCTTAACTGGAAGTGCAGTGTTAGGATTTTTTAAAAAATACTATGGGGGCTTTTAAGATTGGCCTTAATAGTGCATTTCATTTTATACCATGGTTGTTTATGAGTTTATGGGGTCAGGGTTGGAATGTGGTGACTTAAATTAGGTGTCCCCCATAAACTCATGTGTTTTGAAGGTCAGTTTCCAAGTTGATGGCATTTTGGGCATTAGAGTCTTACTAGAGGAGGTATGTTATTAGGGGCAAACTTATTGGTATTACAGCTAGTTTTGCTGTGCCAATATTTGGCACCCTCTCCTGCTATTGTTGTCCACGTGCTGTGACAGAGGTTATGTCCAACCTCTGTTCATGCTGTTTTCCCCCTGCCATCATGGAGTTATAAGTCAAAAACAAGTAAGCCAGCAAACAAACTTTCCTCCCATCAGCTGCATTTGGTCAGTGTTTGTCCCTGCAATGGGAAGGTAACTACACCACCACCAAAAGTATCACCCCGTCCACATTGAAAAAAAAAAAAATCAGTACCTAAATAAATAAGCAAAAAATAAGTATTTTTTAAAGTGCCAGAGAAATAGCTTAGCAGTTAAGGCAGTTGCCTGCAAAGCCAAAAGGACCCAGGTTCAATTCCCAGGACCCAAGTAAGCCAGATGTGCAGGGTGGTGCATGTATCTGGAGTTTGTTTGCAGTGCCCATTCTGTCATGCCCATTCTCCCTCCCTCTCTCTCTTCTCTCTCTGCCTGCTTCTTTCTCTCTCTCTCAAATAAATATATAAATAACAAATAACAAATAAAAAGTAAAAAAAAATATAGTACTATCTCATTCCCTTCACAATTGATTACAATGATCTCAAATAGACAATATTAGTACAGTTTCACTACATTTTGGTAATAAAGTGATTTGCTGGGCTGGAGAGATGGCTTAGCATTTAAGGCATTTGCCTTCAAAGCCAAAGGATCCTGGTTTGATTCTCCAGGACCCATGTAAGCCAGATGCACAAGGGGGCACATGTGTGTGGAGATTTTTTCAGTGGCTGAAGGCACTTGTGTGTCCATTTTTTCTCTTTGTCTCTTCTCAAATAAATAAATAATAAATTTAAAAAAAGACTTGTTGATGCTGACATACATTAGATTAGTTTATAAAATATTTTATTGGTTTTATCCATTCCTCATTACAGTGTGTATATAGATATTATGTATATTTATATATGTACATATAAATTATAAATTTTATACATATATATTTCACTTATGTCAGTACTAATTTACCCAAGGGGGAAAAAAAAGAAGGAAAAAATCTTTAAAGGTCAAAGTAAAAGTGTCTATATAAACCCTTTTTTTAAAATTTTTTATTTATTTATTTGAGAGCAACAGACACAGAGAGAAAGACAGATAGAGGAAGAGAGAGAGAATGGGTGCGCCAGGGCTTCCAGCCTCTGCAAACTAACTCCAGACACGTGTGCCCCCTTGTGCATCTGGCTAACGTGGGACCTGGGGAACCGAGCCTCGAACCAGGGTCCTTAGGCTTCACAGGCAAGTGCCTAACCGCTAAGCCATCTCTCCAGCCCTATATAAACCCTTTTAAATGTGTGCCTTCAACTCTTCTTTTTTTGAGTTATGTATGATGAAGCTGATGGAGCATCTTCTGGGTATAGATTCTGAACATATCAAGCCTTTTGGCTAGTGGAAGAAAAAAGGCAATGGGAGCTACATTCCTCCCTGGACCTTCATCTTTTCTCACGTTCCTTCATGAAAGAGACATGCATACCCACTAAGCAAATTAGCTACTGGGAGAAGTTCTTCAGAGGTTCTCAAGGGTTTCAGCAAGACCAGACATAGAGAAGGGGATCTTTCTATGCTCCACACCTAGTAAATTAGGATGTCAGAATCAAATATTCTTCAGGCAATACTCAATGCCATTGGTTCCTTCATCTCACTATTGTATTCTTTTTAGAGTGATACCTTTCTTAAAAATAAGTCCCCAGGAGCAATATGTTTGTTGATTTCATGGTAATAGAATATCCTTCTAATTAGATTATTTATTTTTCATTTTAGGATTCATACCTGTATGTAGCCTTGGAGTGGCACAAGTGGGCAGGATGAATTTTGGAAAGGATGTCAGCACTTTGAAATATTTCACCATCTGTGGCCTGCAAGAAGGCTATGAGCCCTTTGCTGTCAATACCAACAGGGACATCACCATGTGGTTGAGCAAGCGGCTTCCTCAATTTCTCCAGGTCCCATCAAACCATGAACACATTGAGGTTTGATTTTAATTTAGAAATAAATTTGTTTTTCCAAAACTTAAGCACTGAGTATGTATTTACATGGGAGATCCTACTTGGATAATTATTGTAACTTAATTGAAATGGGGACCATGATATATTGCATCATAATGGGACCTACCAAAGTGTGGACTTAGTATAGTAATGGGACCTACCAAAGGGTAGGCTTCTGATTGAGTACTTTACTTGTAGCTTGATAAACTGATGGGAGACTTTGTTTTTATATGTAGACAATGCATTCAGGCTGAATTTGGATGGGTATACTTATGAGAGGAATTTCCCAAGGTATCTATAGAATTAGAAGCAGAGTACTGTGTCCCTCAGTTCCTACCAGGAACTGATTCCAGATCTCCCTTGGATACCAAAATCTGCAGATGCTCAAGTCCCTTACATAAATATCATTATATTTGCATAGAATCCCACTTGTCCTCACATGTATTATATACCATCTCTAAATGACTTATAATATATAGTGCAATATAAATGCTATGTAAATAGTTGTTGCTATATTTTTTAGTGAATAATGACAAGAAAAATTCTAGCCATGTTCTGTAAAAATGTAGCTTTATAGCATGTTTTGCATGGAGGTTGAATCACGGGTACAGGACCTGGTTTGATCTCTATGGATGTATACTCATAATGCAATGTCCTGTGATTTATTATCACACAGTGGTGCTTGAGGTAGGTCATGTCTGGTGTTCTGTAAACATGAAGTACATTAGTCATCATTAGGATCAAGGAAGAGACAGTGATGATTAGAATGTAAACTATGCTTTCTTCATTTGGCAGGTGACCAGAATAGATGGCACCATAGACAGTTCTCCATGTCTGAAGGTCACTCAGAAGTCCTTTGGTTCTCAGAATAGCAGCACTGATATCATGTTTTACCGCCTGAGCATGCCCATTGAGTGTGCAGAGGTCTTCTCCAAGACCATGGCAGGAGGGCTGTCAGGTGCTGGCCTCTTTGGGCCTAAGAATGATTTGGAGGACTATGATGTGGATTCTGACTTTGAAGTTTTAATGAAGACAGCTCATGGCCATTTGGTGCCTGACCGCATTGACAAAGACAAAGAAACCCCAAAGCCAGAGTTCAATAATCACAAAGATTATGCTCAGGAAAAGCCCTCTCGTCTGAAACAGAGGTCAGTAAGCAAAATCAGATTGATATTACTTGCTTGTTTGTTCTTGAAGTTTTAGAAGTTCACTGTAGCCCAGGCTATCCTGGAACTCAGAGGACTCCTCGTGCCTTGGTTTCCCAAGTGCTGGGATTATAGGCATGAATCACTGTGTTTAGCTACAATATGATTGCAAATTATAGTTATCATATGGCGTGAGTTATAGTTGAGGTAGATCCTAATGATAACTAATAATATAGTAGAAGGTAAAGTGTTTCTTGGTATTTTGCTAGAAGTGCACTCATTCACAAAATATTTTATGGTGAAGGGAGAAACAGCCCAGTGTTTGTTTCATATCCCAACTAAAATCTGGTCCAACAGTTGCTTTTTAAGATGTCTATATTTATATTCTTGGTGGAGAGTTAAAGAGTGCTCTCTCTAAATACCAATACTTTCAGAAAGACGGTTACTGTAGCATCCCTTTCAGTAAATCAGTGTTTATTTCTCAAACTCAGCATTGTTGTCACTTGGTCAGGTCATTCTTTGTTGTAGGGGACAATGCTGGGTATGAAAGGGTATTTAGAAGCATTTCTCACCTCCACCCACCAGATGTCAGGAGCACTCCATTCTCTGTGTGTGACAACTAAGAGAATCTCAGAAAGTTACACATGTCCTCCAGGGAGGAAAATGCCTGGGTTGAAAATTATGCAGTTAATCACATATCTGTATTTGTAGTCAGCAGAGCAAGCCATTGCTGCCTACTCCTGATTCTCTCATGTTTCAGGTTTTTACTTAGGAGAACAAAGCCAGACTACAGCACAAGCCATTCTGCAAGACTCACAGAGGATGTCCTGGCAGATGACCGTGATGACTATGACTACCTTATGCAAACATCCACGGTATGAGTTCCCACCCTCGGCATTAACGTTTATTAATTATTTTGCTTTCCAGATGGTATCCTTTGTCATACTGTGCTCAGAAGTGGCTTCTGTTTTCTTTTGTCAGACAGGAGCTCACCATGAAATCCAGGCTATCCTTGAACTTACAATCTTCCTGCCTTACTTTTCCTAATGTTGAGGTTATAGGCATGTGCCACCATGCCCAGTGAAACAGCTTTCTTAAAATAATTATTTGCTTTTATTTTTAGACAGATTTGGGGGATGAAAAGTTTGAAGAAACATTTGTACTGTGATGCTTATCTTTCAGTAAGAACTGTTTTATATACCTGTCCTCAGTGGCATCTATTATCCAAGTTTTGCTATTCTATTTATCAGTTGTTTATTTTTGTTTATCTGCTTTTAAAATTTTTGAAACTATCTTGAAATGCCAAATAAGAAAATATAGTTATGTCTGTTGTAGAGTCTTCCATGTTTGAATGTGATGCTCATATGTTAAAGTTGGTATTTCAGAGTGATTCTGAGATGTCAAGGTGCTACAAGGAGAGGAAAGAACAAGCAAATGTAAGGAGGCTGGTGGCAGACATATAACCTCTAGCATAGATTTGTGTGCTCTCATAGGTTTGACAACTTTGAAGTTTCCTGTGTAATGAACCAGTGTTTTTATTGCATATGTATATTTGTAAATAAATATGTTTTTGTATGCTCATGTGCACACAAGTATATGTAGGTATATAAAAGCCTGCTATCATTTAACATGTTCAAAGAGATAGTTTTTTCTCTGTTTCTCATTATTTCATATTTAATTAAGGATCTCTTGAATAGAAAATTTCTATTTTTACAATATAATTCCCTTGTGCCAACCATTTTAATTAAATCAAATGGCATGAACAAAAAAATATATTTTTGGGTGATGCAGACTCAAACAAGAGCTAACACTGCAGATCAGCATTTTGTTTTGTTTGTACTCTACCCTTTACATGGTTCCACTCTCTTGGCAGTACTATTATTCAGTGAGGATCTTTCCTGGACAAGAGCCTGCTAATGTCTGGGTGGGCTGGATTACATCGGATTTCCATCAGTATGACACAGGCTTTGACTTGGACAGAGTCCGTACTGTGACTGTCACCCTAGGAGATGAAAAAGGAAAAGTTCATGAAAGGTTGGTTTTCTCAGATTGTTATTTTTTGAAAAAAATATTGGCAAACCTAGATTTTTTTCCTTAGATTTTATACCCACAGTATCTCTATTTATAGGAACAACACAATCAAGCCAAGTATCAGTGTACTTTTTGGTTCCTCATGCAAAAAAGCAAGGGATAAAAATATATTAACATCAAAAATCATGCAGTGAGAATAGGGCATCCTTTTGGTGTAATAATCATGTAGCAAATGACTTGGGTCACCAATACTTAGCATTTCTTTTAGGGATGAGATTTGGGTAAACCTGCAGCATAGACAGTAAGGTCAGCTTAGTCTCCTGGGGACTGGCTGTGTGGAGGGGAAGGCAATAGTGCACAGAGAGTGGGTTGTAGTGGTAGGCTGGGTGCACACCTTTGTACTCCAACTGAGGAGCAGTGGGTTCTTTCCTCAGCTTTGCCATTGACTCGCTGTGTGGCTTTGGGTAAGTCAGTTACACTTTCTGTGCCATCCTCTTTCATCTGTAAAACTCAAACCAAACCTTCAAAAAAGTGAAGAAGGCTATCTTCCTTGCAGAATAAGACAAGAGAAGATCTGATCATTTGCTGCTACCCTTTGTGCCCATGCGATCCTCTCTGATCTGCTGTGACAGGTCTCAGAAAGAGTCCTCCATAGTGTTGCTTTTCTTCTCTAACTGCACCATCCTTTTTGGTGACTGGGAACGTGCTGTCCTTCCTCAGGTTGGAACACGTGAAATGTACCAGACTTAGTAGTATAGATGGGGACCTAGTGAAAGTCTCAACCAAATCAGCATGGGACCCTACCAACCATGTTTCTAGGAATATTCTGGGCATGCATTTAATTCTCAATATGACAACAATTTAAGGAAAACTCTCAATGTAGGGGTATAATCACTGATGTGATTTAAGCATAGCAAGGAGATGATAAGGAAGAATCATGGAGTATGAGGTGCCTAGTGCACAGAGATGCAACCTGCAATTGGATCATCTGAAAAGGACTTTATCCCAGCTGTTTTGCTCTTTTCTTCCTGCTTGCCTGCCTTTGGCTTTTCTTTGCTAGTCTTGTTAATGTGTTGGCTGTACAGTGCCAGAGAAGGGAATGGGGATGGAGCTCAAAGTACTTGATTTGTTTCCAGCTCTAATCAAGGTTGTGGTGAAGGTCAACATCAAGTGGAATTCTGTAGTATCATTGCTTTTATGCATAATCTAGTTTAATTGTTTCTCATAACAGATCAATGGAAAATATCCACAAAAGGGCATTATTTTAGCCAAATTTTAATTACATTGTAGTGCTCATAGCTCATGTAGAATTAACCCAATAATCTTGATAGTGTTTGGAAATGAATGTTTCTTAACTCAAAATAACTGGTGAAAATACAAATTTGGATAATTATTAAGTAGGTAAACTTTTTTGAACCTCAGAAAAAGGACCAGTTTGGTTTGAGTTTTTTTTTTCTTTCTTTTTTTTTTTTTTTTTGGTTTGATTGTTGGTTTTCTTGGTTTTTGGTCAGAGAAAGTGCAGGTCAGTTCTTCTTTGGTTCCAACCCTGCTGGCCTCTCTCTGTTAGGTGTGAGATCATAGAGATGTGTCAGATCTGACTCTCATCATCCACTACTAATAGTGGAGTTTGGCTCAGAACTACAGATAGGCCCATTTTGCACCTCTCCCATTGCAGCATGAGCTTGTTGCTTGCACAGCATAATTTAGGTTTAGTTTGCAATATATACATGCTTTCCCCCTATCTATGGTCATACAAGGATAAAAATGTTTTATTTTTTGCAATCCAGCATTAAACGCAGCAACTGCTATATGGTGTGTGCGGGTGAGAGTATGAGCCCTGGGCAAGGACGCAACAACAATGGGCTAGAAATTGGCTGTGTGGTGGATGCTGCCAGCGGGCTGCTCACGTTCATTGCCAATGGCAAGGAACTGAGCACTTACTATCAGGTACGTGAAACTGTGGGCGGATGATGGCCTCACACTAACAGGGGAGAAGTCTAAAAGGAAAACATATCTTGAAAGATGAATATTTAAATTAGAAATTAAGAAAGGAAATGGAAATTAATTCATGATGTGGGTGTATTTCTATTGACTATTTGGAGTGTCGTAATTCTTCCTGAGTAGAGTCTCTCCAGAGATGCCATGAAATACTATAATGCTTGAAAGTGGATATTCCCGATGAAGGGAAGAGAAAGGCTCTGGTTTCTTCCTAAAAAATTTCCTTTAGTTATAAAGGGAACATTTCTCTTTGTATTTTTTTGTTTTTACTAATAATAACAAATACATTTGTTCATTTAAGGTGGAGCCAAGTACAAAATTATTTCCTGCAGTTTTTGCACAGGCTACAAGTCCCAATGTTTTCCAATTTGAGTTGGGAAGAATAAAGGTGAGAATCATTCATTTTCTGTAAGGGCCTAACATGTACTTCCTAAATGAATCCAGTATTTTGTCAACACTAACATATATCTCTGCATTTGTTATTATTTAAAGAAAGTGGCCATCTTTGAAATCTCACATCACTATAATAATATAATTCTAAAAAAGTTCTTTGACTATCTTAAATAATCAATAAAACTAGGATTATGGAGAAAAAGCACACTGAATTATACCCTCTAGAATAATCATTGAGTTGGTAACCAGATGTAAACACTTGAAATCATGGTTGTAGAAGTATGGGATGTATGGAATCTTTTGGAAGCATAATTGACAAGCAGCTATGGTGGACTGGGAAGAGCAGGTACATTTGAAATAAGTGATGTTGAGGTTGACTTCTTACTATTAAATCAGAGGTTTTAGGGTACATTTATTAGAAGACAGTCTTGGATGAGGGAGCAAGACAACAGGAATATGCTGGGTTAAAGTGCCTACAATAAAATCATTTAGCCTGACTAACCAAGGATGCCTCCTGGTATGTGGCTGAAGATTGCCAAGACAGGTTTGGAAGACCAGGAGTGCCATGGTATGCTGAAAATTCAACCTGCATTTCCCAGAAAGGTTCGTTTTGAAATTCTAAGGGGAGTGAGTGTTATTAAACTGGTCTTGTGACAATATTTTGTTAGGAACATGGAGATGGGTAGTAAATGCAGGCATTGGCAACTGGGTACTGCTGATCTGATATTTCTTTTTAAAATTTTTTTGTTTATTATTTATTTATTTGTTTGAGAGTGACAGAGAAAGAAAGAGGCAGAGAGAGAGAGAGAGAGAGAGAGAGAGAGAGAGAGAGAGAGAGAGAGAGAGATTGAGAGAGAGAGAATGGCCACGCCAGGGCCTGCAGCTACTGCAAATGAACTTCAGATGCATGTGCCCCCTTGTGCATCTGGCTAACATGGGTCCCAGGGAATCAAGCCTTGAACCAGGGTCCTTAGGCTTCACAGGCAAGTGCTTAACCACTAAGCCATCTCTCCAGCCCTGATCTGATATTTCTACATGATGGTGAAGAGAGCCAGGGAAGACATAATGGAGACGAACTGATTAATAAACAGTAAAGTTTTATGGGAGAAAATTATAGAATTTGATAACAAATTGGTTCAGTGAGATAAGTCACCTAATTGGATCCAGGTACTAGAAGGAAAGTTTATTTTAATTTTTAGTTTGTGTCATCTAGGGATGTTCATGACACAATTTGAACAGCTTGTTGAAATCAAGTAGCAAAGTTGAATTTAATCTTGTAAAGTCGAGGTGCCATGTACATTAGGGTGACCACACTTGGTGATACTTCCAGGCTGGGTCAATGATTTTGAACATGTTCGTTAAACTATATCCTGTTTCTGTCTTTTTAAAATGGGACTTCTAATACCTGTTGTATGGTTTGAAGACAATTTAACTAAAGGTCTTGTACCATGCCTTATACTTGCCATCTGTCCAACAAGTTTATATAGATTTGCTGCTTGCTGCATATACACATACCCACATATACATAGTTGTGGACAGAGGGAGAAGGAGAGAACAGAACAGAATAGAAGAAAAGAGAAATAAATTGTATTGGCAAATACTATATTGTTTAATTAAAGAAAGTGCTGTGCTGAAAATTCAGAATTGAATCAAACAGAAATCAAGTTTAATTAAACTTTTAAAGTTAATGAAATGCCTGTCTGCCAACGTAGGCAGTGAGAAAGAAAGACAGATACTGAGAACTAGTATCCACTAAGAAGGAAGTATCTATGAGGTAAGATGAGGCAAAATTGCCAGGAAATAGGAGGACAGCTGAAGAAGGCATCTTAGAGGCTACGTGAGGGTGGGATACACAGTCATTATGACCAACAATCTCAGATCAAAGATGCCACACCATGGTCAGTGCAACTTAGGCTAAGACAATCTATAGATTTATTAACTAGGCAAACTTGGTGAAGAATTCAGAGTTTGTACAAAATGATGGGAGAAGCCATATGGTAGGGATTTCAAGATTAACTATAAGAGACAAGTTTACATTATATATGTATGTGTATATGTATATGTTTATATTATATCTATAGATATAAAATTTGTATGTTTTCAGAACCCTACTATTATATCATATTGTCTCTTTAACCTCTCCCTCTGCCTTTCTAGTTCAGAGTCTAGTGACTATACCCAGATTCTCTACTGCTGGTCCTCTCTCCCTCCCCACCCATACTTGATCAGCTGTCTTCCCCATGTTAGGTTATAAAGATGAAATCCCCTAGGCCCACAAAATAGAGCAAGGCTTGACCTCCCTCCTTCATATTGCTCATCCAAGTCCCTTCTAAGTAGGTCATCTGCCTTCTGATCTTCCTCAGCATGCATTTTGTTGGTATCCACAATGATCTTGCCATGTAGATAATTTCAGCAGTATTCCAATAGGGCTTTCATCCATCCTTGCCCTTCTTCTTGTCAACCTACAACTTGGTGATTCTCACTACTTTATAACATAAGTAAGATCATATTATTCTGTTGCTTAATGCCCTAGAAGCTCTGCTACCCTGACGGTAAAATTCAGATATGCCTGACATGCCATCACCTCCCATCTTCAACCATGCCCTCCTTTCTTTCCTGTGCTCAACCACTGTGGCCATTGACACAACCTTGGGATTCTTCTGCAGGCTTTCATCTAGTTTCCCCAACATAAAAAATGAAAGCTAAGGGAGAGTAGGGATGTTGTTTTACACTCATATCTTCTTAGTGCCCAAAGTGATACCTAATTTTTTGATTTTTTTCCATTCATAAAAGGAAATAGGAAGTAGCATATATATGAGGTAGCCTAGAAAATGCATACCAAGGCTTTCCAGAGGAACAGAGTTCAAGGTCATAAAGACATGTGAGAAGTGTTTTCATAGGATCCCATGGGAGGTAGACAGAGAGGGAACCAGCATCATAAATGAATGAATATGTTTTCCACAAAGTGGAGACTTATTTCACTGAGTTCAGAGGAGTTAAGGCTGGCTGAAATTCCCTATTTGATGTAGAAGAGAAATAAATTGTATTGACTGATGCTATATTAGTTCAGTGTTCATGGTTGATAGATGAGTTTATCTGTTGAGCTATTAACTACACTGTTGGTTAATGAGAGTGGTTAAGGATGGGAAGGATGACAGGACCAATGATGAAATGTGACCTATAGCTCAAGAAGTTTGTAGTGTGTTCCATAAAGGCTTGCCAGTTTTTCCCATGCTAAGCCCAGTAAAGAAATGTGAAGAATGCATGGCTATGCTTGATCTACCTGCACAACATAAAACAACAACCACAAAAAACACGCCAAACTTGTTTGTTTGGTCTGAAATTTCAATTTTTTATTATATTTTCTCCACTGGTTGTTTCCGGAGCTTTAACTCAATCTTCATTATTTCTTATGCTAAGTTTGCTTGAGTCATCGTGTGCCTTGCCTTAGCCGAAGTAGTCATTACTTTACAAGCCCCAGGAGATATTATCAATTCAATCTTTTTCTGTTTCCCTCTCCACTAGAATGTGATGCCTCTCTCAGCAGGATTGTTTAAAAGTGAGCACAAAAACCCTGTGCCACAGTGTCCTCCGCGTCTGCATGTACAGTTCCTGTCACATGTCCTGTGGAGTAGGATGCCCAATCAGTTCTTGAAGGTAGACGTGTCTCGGATCAGTGAACGCCAAGGCTGGCTGGTGCAGTGCCTGGACCCTTTGCAGTTCATGTCCCTTCACATCCCCGAGGAGAACAGGTCAGCCCTGTGTATCCAACTCTGTCTGATGGGACACCTGAAATTAAACTTCCCCAAGAATCAGGAGTGACACTAGAGAAATAAAATGAAGATTAAAAGCATGGTCTGAAATATATTTCTCAACCAATTTATTATCAATATATATATACTACAGTTGAAGATGGCACATGTTACTGCCTGGTTTCTTTATTTACTTTTGTTTTACTTTGAGATAACCAGAGCTAACAATTTGCACAAGTTACAAAGGCAGCATGATTTAGAAGACTTAACAGCAATACTGTATAGAGCTGTGAGGTACATTTCATTTTATAGGTATATAAAAAACTAAGACCAAGAAGCATAATGAACAAATTGTGAAAATATTGGGCTGGGGAGATTACTCAGTGGGTAAAGTGCTTGCCTCACAAACATGAGGACCCAAGTTCAGTCCCCAGTATCCATCCAAAGTGCTGAGTGTGGTGGTACACAACTGTAATTCCACTGCTGGGGAGGTACTGGGATTGTGCAGGCTGCCAGTCATGCCTTATGTGTCAACTCCAGGCCAATGAGAGACCCTGTCTCAAGAAAAGGTGTTCAGTGTTTGGGGGATTAATACTCAGAATTTCCTCTTGCTTCCACATGTATGTGTACACATGTACACAAGCACATACACAATATATCCATCCCCCATATGAAAATACATATACACATGCATGCCCTCCACACATACAGAAGAGAAAAATATTATGAGTGCTTTAGTAATAAATTTATATACATTCTAGGCAGTATTTCTATAAAGCTCAGTAAGTACTCAACTGAAGCTTTGTTGCTACATTTTCAATTTTCTCATGTGATTGCCAATGAAACTGCAGAAATTTCAGTTTATCATCCTTTATAATGAATAAGGAGCTGTGTCTCTTAAAATTTGCATCAAAATTTACCTTCTAAAGTACCATGAAAATGTTTGGTTACAAACTGAGTGAAAATGTAGCATAAGAACATTGAGAAGAAAACATACATGTTTTCCTTTTCAAGTCTAAATGCCCATTTTTATAGCAGTGTGCATGCTGGACACTTTTATTTAGTTTTAAGATTGGTAATATGTGACCTGTGCTTAAGAAAACCATTTGTCAATTACTCAAAGACCTACACAATTACAAATGTTAGAGACTGAAAGTATGTATTCCTGGGAGTGGTGAGATGGCTCAGCAGTTAAAAGCATTTTCTTGCAAAGATTGCTGGACCATTTGGTTCCCTAGTACCCATGTAAAGCTATATGCAAAAACTGATGCATGCACCTGAAGTTCTGTTACAGGGGCAAGAGGCCCTAGCATGACTGTACCCCTATACTATTTTTGCTAGGCAATAAATAAATAAAAATGTTTTTAAAAATAAAATTAGAGGCTACTTACAGCTTGAACTGGACTTGTCATATAATCAATAGCTGTATTTTTGTAGATGAAAATGATGTACACTTGGCTTAGTATTATGTTATACAACTCCATTAATATTTAAAACCTACTGAATTATATAACTCCATTAATATTTAAAACCTACTGAATTATATGTTTTAAATAGGTAAATGGCATATAAGATGTATTTTAATAAAGATGTTTTAAAACAAAAGAAATTCATAGAAAAGTTAATCTTGACAGGCAAATTTTTCTTTATTAAATATAAATCTTTACATGTTTTATATAAAAAATAAAACATAGGGCTGGAGAAATGGCTTAGCGGTTAAGCGCTTGCCTGTGAAGCCTAAGAATCCCGGTTCAAGGCTCGGTTCCCCAGGTCCCACGTTAGCCAAATGCACAAGGGGGCGCATGTGTCTGGAGTTCGTTTGCAGAGGCTGGAAGCCCTGGCGCGCCCATTCTCTCTCTCTCCCTCTACCTGTCTTTCTCTGTGTGTCTGTCGCTCTCAAATAAATAAATAAAAAATTTAAAAAAAACAAAAAAAAACATATATATATATATTGCTAAAATAAATTACCCTTTAAGTGATTAGATATATTTTAGTTCTTTCATAGTTTTTATGAGGTAAATTTTTTTTCAGAAGTTTGTAGAGTTTTTTTTTTTTTTTAAATACTGAACAAACCAACAACAAAGAAAACTGGGAGGATTTCTCCTCGTGAGAGAAAAATGTTGTTTTTCTACTAGGAGAAAAATTTAACACTATAGTACAATAATTTAATATGCCATAATCAGAAACCAAAGGTCTCTGCCATAGAATATTTCCATTTATGTGACTTGCTTGTGATAAATGTATGTTAACTTAAACAGTCTTTAAAATTAATGTACAATTTGAGGAAATTTTTCTAAATAAATGTAACATAAGTACACTAAATGTCATGGAAACCAGGTCCTTTCCCCACCACACTTCTCTGAGTGCTAGGGGATAAATGCTAGGCCTTGAGCTTACTGGCCAGTACTGTAGTACCTGTGAGCTTAATCCCTAACTTAGAAATCTTGATAAGATAAGGGTATCAAAATGTCACATCAGGCTAAAACTTCCACTCAGACATTTGTGTCATACTCTTCCCTGAGCTTAATGACAAGTCAGGATACCAGCTAGTTTCAAATATTCCAGCGAGCATAGGAAAGTCTGATCAGCTTTGAAATTCACTTTCCAGAAAGGAAGTGACAGCTAGTGGTACAAGAATCATTTTTGAGACCCTAGTGACCTAGAAAATCATTAAAAATTTGGGATTGTGGTAAATGTCGATCAATATTTTGTTTCTTCTTAATGTGAGTTATAGTTATAATTTAATTTATTTTTGAGGAGGGCTGTAGTTTCTTCTCACTGGAAGAGTGAGCTCCCAAGGCCCAGTATCTTGTTAATGCTGCTCACCTTCACATCATTTGTGCATAGTACTTAATGTATAATATACATGGTATTTTAGGAATGCATGAATGCTATTGATATATTAAAGAATTTCTCCACTGAGGACTGTTAGAGTACAATGATTTATTTTGTCAGCTTTTATTGCAGTAACAAACAACTCAAATATATTAGTTTCTCTTAAAATAATGATATTTCTTTCTTACTGATGTTTTCTAAGTTCATAAATTCCAGACTACCCTTCCTGCCTGGAGATGGATGGTAGAAGGAAATCCTAAATCTGAAAATACCTGTCTAGATGAATGGATGGTTCTTTTGATAAAGAATATGCAACACTTCTATTTTTAATGCTAAAGCATCTTCCATGAACAATCTATATAATTTAATCATAGTATTAAATATGAACACATCTAAGCAATGATATGCATTAAAAATGACTTTAGGTATTGGTTAGACATGGGCTTTAATAGAAGCCAAAAAAAACCAAACATGAATTTCAAGTCCATTGTGAACTCCTCAGCTCCAGTTTTAATTGGAAAATGCCATATATACTGTACTGTTCTTTCCATGTTTCTAGAGCAACTCATTAAAGAGAATGAGCACTCTGTTTGCTTCCATCTGACTTGGTTAGGCTCACAGCCTAGTCACTACTAGGAGAAAAATTTAACACTATAGTTTGGTCATAAAGATTATTACCAAAGCAAAACTTTATGTTGTGTTGAGTCAGGAGAATTTGCTGTGAAAGGCGTCTGGGAATTTTCGGAGAGTGTTCAGACTCTCAAAGTTGGGGGAGAGTCCCAGGCTTAGGTTGAAACTGTACAAAAGAGGTGCCCAGAGTCTTGGTAACATGGAGGATGAAAGGAGATCCTAGATAAACTCATGGTTGAAAATGTTCAATGTCAAATTCCATAAGAAAGAGAATTTGTAAATATTTAGAAATGATATACAAATCTTGTACAGCCATTTAATGTGAGAAAATCAAAGGAACATAGTGTCTGAACCCATATTTCTTGAATTTTATGACCTGTGCACCTCACTCTTCTGATTCAGAAGTTCCTATCTTTTCTTTGCACTAACAGATCTGTGGACATTTTAGAGCTGACGGAGCAGGAGGAATTATTGAAGTTTCACTATCACACCCTCCGGCTCTACTCCGCTGTCTGTGCCCTAGGGAACCACCGGGTGGCCCATGCTTTGTGCAGCCATGTAGATGAACCTCAGCTTCTCTATGCAATTGAGAACAAGTACATGCCAGGCTTGCTGCGTACTGGCTACTATGACCTGCTGATCGACATTCACCTCAGCTCCTATGCCACTGCCAGGCTCATGATGAACAATGAGTTTATTGTTCCTATGACGGAGGAGACCAAAAGTATCACCCTCTTTCCTGATGAGAAAAAGAAGCATGGCCTCCCTGGCATTGGCCTCAGCACCTCTCTGCGGCCACGGATGCAGTTCTCCTCCCCCAGTTTTGTAAGCATCAGCAATGAATGCTACCAGTACAGCCCTGAGTTCCCACTGGACATCCTCAAGGCCAAGACCATCCAGATGCTGACTGAAGCAGTGAAGGAGGGCAGTCTCCATGCCCGAGACCCCGTGGGTGGGACCACTGAGTTCCTGTTTGTGCCCCTCATTAAGCTCTTCTACACCCTGCTCATCATGGGCGTCTTTCACAATGGGGACTTGAAGCACATTTTACAGCTAATTGAACCCAGTGTGTTTAAGGAAGCTGCCACTCCAGAGGAGGAGGGAGATGATCTGGAGAAGGAGCTCAGTGTGGGAGAGTCAAAGCTGGAAGCTGGTGAAGAAGAAGCCAAAGGGGGTAAAAGACCTAAGGAAGGCTTGCTCCAAATGAAACTGCCTGAGCCAGTTAAATTGCAGGTAAATGGAGGCTGGGGGAGGGAGGTAGGAGTGGGTCTTAAAATTGCTAAGTGTTAAATGTTGTAGTATGAAAATTTGCCTCTGTCTTCCTTTTCTTCTTGTGTTATTCTTCACAAAATTAACTTCCATTATCCTCCCAATTCACTACCAATTTCTTTGCTTTCCCTTCTTGTGTCTACAGATACATTTCAATAATATGGTATGTGAGTTTAAGGCACAAACACAGCTCACCCCACCCCACACCCTGTGTGTGTGTGTCACACACACATGCGCGCACACACACACACACACACTGAGGTCAGTGATCCACCAGGAGTCTTCTTCAATCACTCTCTACCTTATTCTCAGTCACCTGTCATATACCCTTCCTAGAGAGCAAGCATTATGGAACTTTGTACTCATGGATATGGGAAGAGGTGTTTTTTCTATATCTCCCCATTTCATTAGTTAATTTGACCCGAGTGATTATGTCTCTTAGACACATTTGTAAACAAATAACTGTATCAGTTAAAATCCTCTTCACTTCCCATAAGAAAGCATCTCATTAGCCCCTTAAGGGAAATCTTTCTTCTCATTATCACCTTGCATACAAAGTCTGGAATTCTGAAATTGGTGCAGGAATTCATTGATGTCTTTCTGCTCTGTGATACTCAGTCTGTGGTCTTTCTAAGGTGTGTCACTTTGCTCTTTCTGCAGCAATCAAGTTATAACTAGTTGCATAAATTTTGAAAGAAAAGCATGCTAGTCTATTATTAATGAAGGAAATTCTCCTAGAATATCCATTGTATAATTGTATACTCCTCCTTATGAATGTATTGAACATTATACATACAGCTACAAAGGATACTTGCTAGGCAATTATCTACTGAAGGGACATGTATTTGCCATGCTGGCTTGACAAATTATGCTTTTTTCTCCATGACTCAGCACAAGTATGTTTATAAAATATTACAATTGGGATAGGAAGATAGCTCAGAGTTAAAGTACTTGTTGTTCAAGCCTGAGGTCCTGAGTCCAGATCTACAGAATCCACATAAAATGCAGACATAGTAGCATACACCTGTAATCTCAGCACTTGGTTTGTGAGGACAGGAAATCCCTGAGCCTCAATGGCTAGTTAATCTACTTGAAAAAGTGAGCCCTAGGTTCAGTGTGAGACCCTGACTCAGAGAACAAGGTGGAAAGTGATTGAGGAAGACCTCTGGTGTTGATCTCTGCCCTCTACACACACACACACACACACACACACACACACACACACATAGACATGCATACATATATGAATGCACACCATGCACATACATATATAAACAAAGGATCCTGTTCTTAAGGGTCAATAAGCAACTTGGCCAATTTAAGACAGATTAATATTTGAGACATATAGACTATTAAAAGTTATAAATTAAAGCTCACAGGCTGCAGACTTGGCTTAACAATTAAGGTGCTTGCCTGTAAAGCCTAAGGATCCAGATTTGACTCACCAGTACCCATGTAAGCCAGATGCACAAGATGGTACATACATTTGGAGTTGGCAGTGGCTGGAGGCCCTGGTACACCCATTCTCTTTCTCTGCCTCTTCTCTCTGTCCCTCCCTCTTTTTCATTCTCTCTTTCTTTTGTACGCACATTCTCTCCTTTTTTACGTAAATAAATAAAATATTTATTGCAAAAAGAAATTAAAGCTCATGTCCTTGCAATTATTTTCTTAGATGTGCCTCTTGCTCCAATACCTCTGTGACTGCCAAGTCCGTCACCGAATAGAAGCCATTGTAGCTTTCTCAGATGACTTTGTAGCTAAGCTCCAAGACAATCAGCGTTTCAGGTATAATGAAGTTATGCAAGCCTTAAATATGTCTGCTGCACTCACCGCCAGGAAAACAAAGGAGTTCAGGTCACCACCACAGGAGCAGGTACAAGAGGGAAATCTTTCTTTTCATTTTGGATTTTTACTTTAATTCAGATGTGTACATTACAAAACTGTATAAATTACAAGTGATTTTCTCTTGTATTTTTGTTTAGCCAAATTATTTCAGTCAATAGCCAAAGTTTCTGGTTGGAAATATAGCTCAGTTTGTGGATGCTTTCCTAGTACTCACAATGCCCCTTGTTCAAGTTCCAGCACTACATTAAACTGGGTGCATTGCTCCAGTATCATTCTAGCACTTAGGTGATAAAAGCATGAAAATCAGAAATTCAAGGTTACCATCATCTATATAGCCAGTTCAAGGCTAATCTGGGCTTCATGAGACTCTATTAAACAAAAATTCCAAGTTTTACCAAGAAAATCTACTTTGTTAGTTTACTCAAAAGAAATTAAATAATTTCTAATTCTTTAATATTGCATTATACATTATTATATTACATTATTAAATATTAAATGAACCATTAAAAAACATTAAACTTCAGATACTCCTAGAAGGTCAACATTCCACAACTTGAAGTTATGCAGACAATGACAATGTCCAACCAGAGATGGGTCATCTTTAGTTGATCTGTTATTACCCCAACTAATAGAAACCTTCCTCTCATAGGACTGAATTCTAGAAGCTTTCTAGTGGCTATCTTCATAGAGGAGCTGAATATCTCTGACACCTTGCTACACAGAAGACTTATCACCTTGTCTATGGTTCTTTCTCTCATCATTTACCTCGAAATCGAGATCTTCTTAAGATATAGCAGCACCAATGTTACAGGCATCAATTAGAGAATGAGCTAGTCTGGACTGTGGATTTTCTGAAATCTGCATTAGGATGGGACTTATAGTTTGGGAAATTACCAAGGTATAGAGAAGGTTGGTTAAAAGTATAACTTACAGACTTATCTTCAATATCTTGACTTCCTGTTTTCTTATATATCCAAGTTAAATAAATGATAGTTTGAGTGGCCAAATTTAGTGCCTTGGTCACCAGAATTTTTTTTTTTTAATGGTAAAGGATGTGGGCTTTTTAAAATAATTGCTATAAACAGCATTTACTCAGCATAGAACAAGCCCAGGCTTTCCCCAATGAAATTTATTATGCTGCTGTTTGGAGATGTCTGCCTCTAGGAAGATGGGGTTAGTGTACTTTCTCTCATTCTTTTTTTCTGAGTACAACTGAAAACCTGGATATTGCATATAAGACTACTGAAGGAAATTTTTCAGCAAAGAAAATGTGACTGGCTATGTGATTCAAGGAACAAAATGGTGATAAATTCCTGCACTTTCCTTTTGCTTCACCTCTCTCAGACTTGGAGGAAAAGAAACTTGAAACCATGAAGTGAAGGACATAGACAAAGAAAAGTTCCAACCAAAGACTGCTTGCTCAAGCCAAGGCCTACTAAAGGGGAAGCTTACCCTAAGGAAAACCCCTTTTGGATAACAACCACACTGCTATGTAAAAAGAAAAACAAAAAACAAAACAAAACCAGAAAACAGAGAAACTTTGTTCTTTCCTTACCTTTACCTACCAAGATGACAGAACTTTCACTTTCCATGGGATCTATTGAGGCATTCTGCAGAGGAGAGAGACTGGTTATGGTGTCAGTAAAGAACTAATGGTCATTCTAACCCTTTCCAGCAATGATCATTTCAATATAGGAATAGTGAGAAACTGGAAATCCACCATATTCAGTAGCAACAAAAGCTTTCCTAAGTCCTTCTGTAGTTACTGTTGGAGAAATCTGGCCAAGACAGAGGTCTTGGTAACATCTAAGCTCATTACGTTATAACTACAATTTTCAATAAAAAATCCCTTTATAAAAGCCAATAAAATTCTAAATATAAAAGAAAATACCAATGTTGAGATGCCAGAGGCTGTCAAAGCATGACAAACCTCTGAAAACAGCTCGCTCAGTGACTGCAAAATAGAGAGGCACTTGGAAGATCTCAACAGAGAAACAAAATAAATAGAGAATAATTGAGTTGAAAATTTAGATCTAAAACTTATAATAACTGAAATGAAAGATGTAGAGTACGGGCCAATAAGCAGAAAAGAAGAGTTAATGAAGGAAGCTGGACTGAGAACAGTAGAAAAGAGTCTAACTGAGGATGAGAGAAAAGACAGAGCAAAATGGCTGGCATGAATGAGACAAAAGATCTAGTGCTTGCAATGCTATTGAAGGACAGAAGAGAAGGGAAACTGAGAAATATAACTGAATAAATCATTTTTTTGGGACTTTTCAAATCTACTAACTGATGTGAAGCTGGGGATTCAAGAAGCTGGTTGATCCCTCAACAGGAAAACTCAAAAAGTTCTATACCAACAAACATCATGGTCAGATTTCTGAAAATTACACACAAGAATAATGACTTACAATAAATGCCATTTGGAGCTAGGGAGATGGCTCTGCAAGTAAAAATGCTTTGTATGCAAACATTACAAACATGGGGCCAGGAGTGTGGTGTGGTTTGGCATGAGTTGGCATAAGTTTGACCCCAAGCACTCATATAAAAAGCTAGGCATGGCCACATGTGCCCAGTCACCCTTGACTTGTAGGAGTGGGTAGACATTAGAGAATTGCTGTTTCTCATTTGCAGAAAGAAAACCTTTCAACCTAGAGTTCGTCATAACATGAAATTACCTTCCAAGATGGAAGGGGGAGGATTAAGTTATTCTCAAGTGAAGGAAAGTTTAGAGAATTTGACTGCCATCACAGAAAGCTGAACGAGCTTCTTTACACAGAAAGAAAATTACAAAAGATGGAAATCAGGAAGGCATCTACTTCCTCCTCTGAACTTTTAAAAATTGTGCTTCATGTTTGAATTAAAAGTTACAATGGCATTCTAAATGTATGTGATTTTATATGTCTGTAATGTCAGTGAAGGGTGAGAGAGAAGACAAATGAAAAGAAATACTGAAGAAATGTATGTGTTAGAGAAGTTTAATAAAATTGTACTATAAATGGAAGAGATGAATTGGCCATAAAGGATATAAGGTTTATATTTTATTCAAACTGGTAAAACATTATTATCAGTAGTTTATATGTTATATACAAATAATATAATATCACTGAGCTAGAACTAAAATATTTATAAAAAGACATTCTGAGATTTAACCATAAAATTAGGATCCTACAAATTAGTCAAGTAACATTTAGCAATTTGAATGGAAGTAAATCAGAGAGAACAAAGTTAAAAATAAATGAAAATCTTAAACCACATTATGGGAGCATAAATAATCTATACATACTCTAGGAGTTAACTTCTAATTGCTAGGCCAAAACATCTGACCAGAAGCAGCTGATGAGAGGAAAGGGTTTATTTCAGGCTTATAGTGTCAAGGAAGGTTTTCGTCATGGTAGGGATCGCATGGCTGAGCAGAGACTAGGAATGACGTCTTGCCACATTAGTTGGAAGGCAGCAGTAAGTATAAGCTGGTTCTGAACACAAAGTGGACTGGAGCAAAAAACCTAAAGTTCTGCTGCCAGTGACACACCTCTTCTAGCAAGGATCCATCTCCCAGCAGCTCTACCAGTTATAAAGATCGAGTATGAGGCTTAATCACAAACACTTGAGGCTATGGGGACATTACACATTCAACCTACAACCTATACCAATTAAAAGACAAAAATATCAGAGTGGACTTACAAAGCAACCCTACTATATGCTCTTCATAATAAACTCACTTCAAATATAATGATATTGGTAGGTTGAAATGAAAAGTGACGTGGCATGAAAAAACTTGCTCAGAAGCTAGCAGGGGTAGCCACATCCCATTAAATAGACTTTAATATAAAAAAATTACCAAAGATATTAGAACATTATGGGGAATAGTAATTCTACCAAGGAGACAAATATATATCAACAACCACAGAGCTACAAATTATGCGAATCCCAAACTACTAGAACTGAAAGAGAAATTAACAAATAAATGGATGTATTAGAGAAATCAACACTCTTCTCAATAATTTATTGAACTACAGCTAGACAGACTAGCCACCATATAGAAAAAGGTTATCACATCATTACCTAATAGGATCTCTTGACATTTTTAGCACACTACATGCAGCAAGAGAACACATGCTCTCTTTGAGAACCCATAAGACATTTGCAGAGATGGACCATATCCAGGGCTGAAATATAACCTTCATATCATACTGAATTTTTTTCTGATTAGGTTGTAATTAGATTACAAATCATCAGAAGATAAGTTATAAGAAAATCTTCAAACCTTTAAAAACTATATAATATGCTTCTTAATAATCCATGGTTCAAAGAAGTCTTGAAGGAATTGAAGAATATATTGAACTTAATAAATATACACATACAGAAGTTACAACTTGCTAGACAGTGCTGAGAACGAATTACATCACTAAATATTTACATGCAGATCAATAACATAAGCAGCCACCCTATGAATTTAGAAAATGGTCTGAGGAGCTGAGTGTAGTGGCACATGCCTTTAATCCCAGCATGTTGGAGGCAGAAGAAGAAGGATTTCCATGAGTTCGAGGCCACCCTGAGACTACATAGTGAATTCCAGGTCAGCCTGAGGTAGAGTAAGACTCTCTCTTGAAAAACTAAAAGAAGAAAAAAAAAGTAGAAAGTGGGCTGGGGAGATGGCTTGCTGAGTAAAGTACTTTCCACACAAACAAGAGAACCTGAGTTCAGGTCACCAGCACACATGTAAAATGCCTAATGTGGCCCACAGTGTTAATCTCAGTATTAGAGAGGAAAAATAAGAACAAAATACATATGAAAATATCATAATAAATTTCATTCTTTTGTATGTTTATTTTTTTTAATAAAAAAATAAAAATAGCCTCCTTGAAATGACCTAAAGATGAGATTTTGTTTTTCATTTCTGGAGATTGAATTTAAGGTCTCATGCATACTAGGTAAATGCTATGCCAGTGATTTTGTGCCTGACCCAGAAATGACAAAAGCATATAGATGGAAAACAGGTTAGTGGGTTCCAGGAGTTAAAGGTGAGGGACAGACAGAAGGAATCTGTTTGTTTAACAACAAATACCTTTTGAAGGAATACACTGACTATATCAATGCTGGCATTTTTATCAAGATATCTATATTTTCACAAAATCTGACCACTGGAAAAACTAGGTAAAAACTATATATTCTGATCTCTATTATCTTTTACAATAGCATGTAAATATACAATTATTTAAAATAAAAAGTAAAAACTCTGAAATTTCTAAAGTGACAATATGGAGTATCATCTTTTCTAATAGTTGTTTGTAAATTTAATACCATTGTGTCTAAAACTAAAACATGAAAGAAATTATCCCATCTTTTATTTAATTGAATTGTTAATATTAGCAATATGTTATTCTGTATCACTTTTATGTTGTATTTGCACTTTCATATTTGAAGCTGTATCCATTTCAAAGTCTTTAAAATATTTTTTAAAATACAGATGCCATTTAGAAAATAATGGAAATGTAGGAAAATCATAACAAAATATTTTTTACAATAGCATAAAGCTCTCTTAGTTAAGGATTAGAAAAGTACATAAATCTAATACATTGTAGAATTAAGAAAGAAGAATCAATATGATTTGACTATATTCATGTTATTGGTCGTTGGAGGACTTGATTTGTTTTATGATATAGTTTGGATTGAGTAATAGATGAAGAATATTCACTTATTAAGAATAAATTTTGACATTTGAAAAGTGAATCTTAGTTTTTACCTTTGCAGTGTCATTCCTGAATCTACTTTTCTTTCTTTCCTCATTCTTCCTTTTCCATGGCTTCTCTTCCAGATCAATATGCTTCTCAATTTTAAGGATGACAAAAATGAATGTCCATGTCCTGAAGAAATCCGTGACCATCTCCTGGATTTCCATGAAGATCTGATGGCACATTGTGGTACATCATTTTTGATTCATAATCCTTGCTACATGTGTATGTGTAACTCATGAATGCTAGTGGAAATAAAGCATATATGTGACTGTCTGTTAGAGAGCCATATGAGTATTTATTATACAAAGTGGTTAACTGTCTTTATATCACAAGTTAGGAGGAACAGAAATGTGAGAGAGAAAATGTAGATGTAGGTGATTGTAACTCTTTACCTTGGAGAAATAGAGGGCTTGCAGATGGGTCCTGCAGCAAAGATGTTGAGCTTCAAGTCAGCATGGTGGTAGAAAAGTCTCTATTACCCAAGATGATTAAATTTTAGAAATATAATGTACATTTGCCTGAGATTAATAGTACTGTGTGTATACTTAAAATTTTAGTAAAAGGGTAGATCTTATATGTTCTTAAAACAGTAAGACACAAATAAATAATATTAATAACAACAACAAAAGTACAAATAATCTTCAGGTCATGGATTTACTTACTGCTTGATTATGATAATCCCTTTCATGAGTGTAGGGGAATATCCATGTTCCTCAAATAAAACATTTTATGTATGCAGATTTTTGTCAACCACTTACACTCCAACAAAACTATTTGGTCATAGTTCTTTTTAAACTGATTGAAGAGCTATCTTTAAGAATAGCTTAAGGGGCCAGGCACAGTGGCACACACCTTTCATCCCAGCATTTGGGAGGCAGAGGTAGGAGGATCACCATGAGTTTGAGGCCAGCCTGAGTCTACATAGAGAATTCCAGGTCAGCCTGGGCCAGAGTGAGACCCTACCTCGAAAAAACAAACAAAAACAAATCAATATAAAAAATAAGAATAGCTTAGGAAATCTTATGTATGCCTTTTACATTAGTAAGTATCTTAAGAAAACCCTGTGATATTATCATATGCTAGCAGTCTAAATCTACTGAGAATGTCCTTTATATATGAAAACATTTTTGAATTAAATTCTTGGAATATTCCGAATGGGTACATCTTTATTCCTTTATGAAATGATGTAGATAAAGTTTGTGAGTCAATAAAGGAAAGTGAATTGGTCATTTTTTCAATGATATAGTTAAATAGATATAAGTATGTAGATAGATAGATTATAGGTATACTACCAATAAGATTAGGTGTATCTGGATGAAAAAATATCCTAAGAATTAGTTCTAAAATATACATTTTTTCAAAAGTTTTACTTTTTGTTCTCTCTCTTCTGGTTATGCTAGGAATTGAGCTGGATGAAGATGGATCTCTAGATGGGAGCAGTGATTTGACAATCAGAGGACGTCTGCTGTCCCTGGTAGAAAAGGTGACCTATCTTAAGAAGAAGCAAGTAGAAAAACCAATTTCAAGTACTGCCACGAAGCCCTGTAAGTATCTGATTCCTGGCCAAGTGCCTCCTGAGCATGGATATAGCACTTGGTGAATGCAGGAAACATGGTTTTTCAACTTCAGCACTCATGTTCCTAACACTATAAAACCTAGAAGTAGCCAAACACATAAACTGTATTTGCAGGACCAGACTGAGATGTAGTGTCATTGTGGTTGTATTGGCTCCTTGGAGAGCTTAAAATTTAGGTATTTGATCAGAGACTTTTAAGAGAAAGTTTAAAATTATTAATTTAGCTTTCATAGATAAGTACCTATTTACCTACATACATATATTTATATTTAGAAATTCCCTTCCTCTTTCCCTCCCTTCTTATCTTCCTTCCTTCTTCCTTCCTCCTTCCTTCCTCCCTTCAGCCTCCCTTCCTTCCTTGTGTGTATGTTTTGTATGTGATGCTCATACATGTCTGATGTGTGTGTATGTGTGTGGAGGCAATAGGTCAATATCCAGCATCTTCTTCCCTGGCTGCTGGTTTGAGGAAACTAATAAACCCCCTTGGGCTCTTGGGCTTTCAGAGGGGGCATATTCATATAGTTGGGACTCTGGAGCAGCCCTACGAGATCACATATTCTCATCACCTCACTTCTAAGAACCGAGTACTGGCTTGCTTATTAAGGGCTCTTTTTTTTATGGGTTTTTCTAAACCCATAAGTTAGTGTAGAAAGGTCATATCCATGCAATAATATCTATATTTATTCAGAGACACAAAAGAAATTGACACAGGCCATCTTCATAATCTAAGTCTGTTTCTTATGAAGCACTTGGTTCTTGAGCCTAACCTACTCATGTGACAGGGAGGTTTTGAGACAGACTGACATTGAAATTTGTTTCCACTTTGGGTTGGATACAATTTGTACATTTTTTCATTAAGCAATATGTGTGTAAAATATACAGCATCTTCTGAAAATTATCAACTGCATCAGTGATATAAATTAATTGTCTCATTATACAAATATCAGCCACATCAACTCCACTGAAACTTTATGATATTCAAGATGTTTTAAAGTTTCTATTGATTTAATTTTTAATGTTTTGAGAATTTGTGTGGGAGAGGTGGGTGTATGTGTTGCCATGGTACATGTGTGAATGTAAGAGGAAAACTTTAAGTTGTCTGTGCTCCACATTCTTTGAGGCAGGGTCTCTTGCCACTACAAATGGACTGCCAGACTGCAAAGGAACTTCAGAGTAGCTGGTCTGAGAGACTCATTTGGATCAAAAATGCACAACTTTACATTAAGCTTTATGTGTGTTCTGAAGAATTGAACTAGGCAAACAGGCTTTGCAAGTAAGCTCTTTAACAACAAAGCTGTCTCTCCAGCCTCTGTATTACATTTAAATGAACTACATTGCATGTTATACCACAGATATACAAGTAGTTTTGTATATCTGAAATAATTTTTCAGTTTAATACAGTTTTTAATGAAATCCTTCCTGAGACATGTTAAATGACAATTTGTGATTCAAATTTACATAAAACATAATTATTTTGTCAGTATTACAATTAGTGCACATGATTTAATTGAAGAGATAAATAGATAAATAAATACCACCCTGAGTTTTCCTTTAAGTGACCTTTACAAGTGAACTGATGTTAGACCTTCTTGGAGGAAGATAGTTAAAGAAAATAAAAGTAAAAGTTAGGACCTCATACTCTTTGCCATACTTATAGTTACTTGTACACTATTATCAGGAATTTTGTAAAGGTGCTTCTAACTCTGAAATAACTTATGCAATTAAAGATGTTTTCAGAGCTGAGTATGGTGGTTCCTGCCTGTAATCCCAGTACTCAGGAGGTGGAAGAATGAGTTCAAAAGTTCAAAGTCATACTGGGCAACACTGTAGTTTGAGGTCAGGCTGGGTTACATGACACACACACTTTCTCTCTCTCTCTCTAATATATATATATATATTATATATATATATTAGAGAATAGATTTTTTGGAATTTTACCCTTGCTTGACAATATCTGATCTTTATGAGAATATAGATAATATTAAAATGAAGTCAATAAAGAATATTTGAATATTAGAATGAGATAGCATTTTCAGTTATGGTACAAATATTGATAATTTGAAGGTAAGATTATAGAATTGAAATGTTTAACTCATATGTTTTCTTTTCCTGTTTTTTTTTTTTCTTTTTTAAACAAATATAATGCAGCCACTTTGCAGCAGCTGATTTCTGAGACCATGGTTCGGTGGGCTCAAGAGTCTGTCATAGAAGACCCAGAGCTGGTGAGGGCCATGTTCGTGTTATTGCATCGGCAGTATGATGGTATCGGGGGCCTGGTCAGGGCATTGCCCAAGACCTATACCATCAATGGCATCTCTGTGGAGGACACCATCAACCTGTTGGCATCTCTCGGCCAGATTCGTTCTCTGTTGAGTGTGAGGATGGGCAAAGAAGAAGAGAAGCTCATGATCCGTGGATTGGGGTATTCTATTTAACTGTGCCAACTCTTTGTCTTGTATATTTCTTATAATTTTAGTCCATTAATGAAGTGCATTAGTTCTAAAACACTGTCAGGATTTCATGATCATTAGATCAGATTAGATTATTATTTTTCTATAAATTATGTGTTTAAGTCAAATAGGAAAGTTGTTTGGTAATAAAGGTGCCTAGTTTTACAGATTAAATACTAATGTAACATGACATACAACAACTAGCTTAGAATATTTCACTTTTTAACTTCTTAATAATGCACAACTATGCATACAACACATTAAAATCTGTGCTGGTGGCAGGGGGACACTCTGGGTAATAATAAAAAAATTACATGTATGTATTTGACTTTGGGATATTGAGGAGGAAGGGGACACATTTCTGATAATTCAGTCACATAAATTTATATTTCATGTACATTTTATGACTAGTTCATGTAGGTTAGTTTATGCCCAATATTCAGAGTGAGGAAGAAATAAACATTACATTCAATGATCATTGGAAGACCTTAAAAATGAGGCTGTAATTTTTTTAAAATTCCAAATAATAACAAAAATGAAATTGGTAGAGATACAGTTCATTTAGGCACATTTTCCACTCTTTTAAATTTATAAAAATGGACTGTGGTTTATATTCCAAATTCATGATAATGTATACACACTAAAAATAAGTATACTAAAGGTACAAAGGGTGGAAATTTAAACATCTACACTAAACAAACAAATATGATATTTGATTTTTGTTTATAGCAGAATGACCATCAGTGAGAGTGCTAACATTTAAATCTAACCTCAGGAAGCCTCTTGTAAGACATAATTTTAGCAAGCCAGCACCAATAACCAGTGAGCCATCTCGTCAGCCTGAAACTTAATTTTAATTAAACAAATCAAAAAGTCTTCCATAAAATAGAGATTACTTGTTTTCTTAACTAAACACACCAATAGTAATATGTCCCATTAATACAGACCTTACTCACTAGTGATAAAACTCAAAATTATATGGAGAAATGAAATTCTACTTCTGTGATAATAGGGATATTTTGCACATAGGACATACCTTGTAATTACAACCTACCTAGTGGGCAATAGAATTAAGAAACTATTTCCCAACACCTGGGAGGCAAAGATAAGAGGATTGCCAAGAGTTCATTAATATTTATGGTTTTGCTCTGATCAGTTGCATTTCCAGGCACATTGATTATTTCCAAAACACTTGTCAGAATTACATAAATGTTCCTGTGTACTTTGCTCTGAGCTCTGCTTTACCTTTACCTCTGCTGTTCTTTTTAGAGACATTATGAATAACAAAGTGTTTTACCAACATCCTAATCTCATGAGGGCACTTGGAATGCATGAGACAGTGATGGAAGTTATGGTGAATGTTCTTGGAGGTGGAGAGTCAAAGGTAAAGCAACACTTTTGATTTGGGGAGGGGAGTAAAAACTTCAGAAGCACATGGATTGCAGAGAATCCATTAGAGTGTGGGATTTTTTATATCTCATTGGAGGACTGATTTTTAAAGAATCCAGATGGTAACATACATACATACATACATGCACCCACACAAACATATATATACATACTCACCTTTGATTAAGAGTTAGACTCCCTAAATATTTTTAATGTTGATTAAGAATTCCTATTTCATGTTGTGAAATTATCCCCTAAATTATTGTAATTTAGATGACCTTTAAAAATTTACAAATTTAATATCACTCTAGTATTTTTAATTTATATGCTAGATACTAACAGAAGTCATTACCATAAACCAGTCTTTCAGATCCAGCCATAACCCAGGATTTAAATAGTTGTATCCAGTAAAATTTTGTGACAAATTCACTCTAGATAGTGATGTTATAAAACAAACTTTTTAAGTGGCTATAATTTAGAATTAAGTTATTAAGGACCAGATAGAAGACAAATTTGATGGTTTTTGATATGCAAACCACACTTCTACCTTTTCATTTTTAACATGTATTTTTTTTTACTACAACATGTATAAGCCTATACTTTCCATGAATAAGACCTAATTGATAAGCAGACTTGTAAAGATTTATACAGAATATTCTGTGAGATTGGAAGTTTCTGAAGTAAGGTGAAATGTGTTTTTGGGGTCCACCAGGTAGCCAGGTAGGCCTTCTGCCCAGGAGTCTTCGTGGAAATTCTGTGTAAAGCAGGGAAGTTATGAAATAATAATATTCTGAATAATATCAATGAAAATAATGATGAAACAATAGTGGCAGTACTAATGCTGCTGAACCCTACTACATGGTCCAAGCTCGCAACTATCTCAAATGTGTACTTTTCAAAAGTTATCGGTGACCCGGGCGTGGTGGCGCACACCTTTAATCCCAGCACTTGGGAGGCAGAGGTAGGAGGATCACTGTGAGTTCAAGGCCACCCTGAGACACCACAGTGAATTCCAGGTCATCCTGGCCTAGACTGAGACCCTACCTTGAAAAAGAAAAAAAAAAAAAAAAGTCATCTGTGGATATTCTCCCTTTCTTACAAACTCATGATATCTATGTTATTCCAGTTACATAAAACAATCAGTCATCATATATAGTTTCCCAGTTAAGCACAGCCAACTGTAATAATAGCCACAGCTATGCCTTCCTAATTCTTAATTCAGGCTCATGCTACCCATGAGGATAAGGCTGGAGATTAATTCTACATGTAATCCATGGTTGCTAATGAGGTTTCCAAGTTAGGCCTGGGCTTGTTGTTCTGGGGCTCAAGGACTAAGGAAATCAAAATCTGTGTTGGGAGATCCCTGATATCTGAGCTGTGGTAATAAAGGGCTGACAATGTGGTTGTAGCTCCAACATCTGAGCTCAGTTTTATCATGGTCATTTGTTTCAATTAGTAACTCTATGTTATTTATATAGGAAATCACCTTTCCCAAGATGGTGGCCAACTGTTGCCGTTTTCTGTGTTACTTCTGTCGTATAAGTAGGCAGAATCAGAAAGCTATGTTTGATCATCTCAGTTATTTATTGGAAAACAGCAGTGTTGGTCTTGGTAAGTCTATGTATGATATTAATTTGATCTGTAAGATAAAAGAGAGTATATATGCCATTTAAATGCCAATAAATGAGTAAAGGTTATGAATAGACATTTATTGAAAGACATACCAATGGGCAACAGGTACATGAAAAGTATCACTCGTTATTATAAAACTTAGTTTAGAACAACAATGAGCTATTACCTCATACCCATTTGAATGTCCACCATTAGAAAATCATAGTAATAAATGCTGATAGAGGAAAGGGAATGCTTTTGGTAGAAATAAAAGTTGGTATAGTCATCATGACAAACTGTGGAGGTTCTGTAAAATTTCAATACTGAATGACTCTATAATCTAACAATTTCACTTCCATGTGTATATCCAAAAATGTGCAATGAGAATGATGAAGATAAATGTGCACTTCATTGTTCCCTGCAGTATTCTCAGTAGCCAAGTTGTGGGTTCAAGCTCAATATCCATAAGCAAATAAATGGATAAGGAAAATATGATTTATGCAAACAGTATAATTTTATCAATTTTGGCAATAGATGAACCTTTGTGATATTATGTAAAGTGAAAAATACCAGACATGTAGAGTTAAATGCCCTATAATTTCAGCTTTTAAGGAGTTGGGGAGATGTTGGTCAGATGCTACAAAATATCTCTAGATGTAGTGGCTCATACCTGTAATCCAGGAACTCCCGACATTTAAACAGGAGGATTGTTTTGAGTACATGGCTAATCTGGGATACCTAGTGAGTTCCTGGTAACCCTGAGCTACAGTATAAAATCCTGTCTTACCTTGACCCCCCCAAAAAAAAATAGGCAACAAAATTTCACTTACATAAGAGGTATATTAGTTGTTTTCTTCTTTTTACTATGACCAAGTAGAGAAGAATCAAATTAAGAGAGGAAGGGTTTATGCAGCTCAAAGCTTGAGATTTCAGTCCATTAGGTGGGGAAGGCATGGCTGTAGAAGCAGATAGAATCTGTGGCAGGAGAGTGAGGATGCTTGCTCATATTAGGCAGATCAGGAACCAGAAAAGGGGAATATGGTGGTGTACTGCTGGATTTTGTTATTTCCTCCCTTTCTTCATCTTTATCCTGTGGAATGGTGAGGCCCACATTCTGGACCAGTTTTGTTAACACTCTCTAGAAACACCCCCACAGATACACTCAAAGGTGTGTTCCATTAATGTTCTAGATGTCTCAATCCAGTCAGGTCATCAATGGAAATAAAACTTCTGTGTCTACCCTTGTTTAACTTAACCCCCAAACACAGCCCTTTAAATCACTACAGGAGGAGTGCGTTCAAGTTCTGTTGTTTCTCCTGTCACTGTTGTCAATATCAGTGACTTATAGTCCTAAAATCACCAATAGAGTAGCTTTGAAGTTAACTAACCACAAAAATTGGGCAAGACTCTGAATTAGTGCATACTCATTTGTCCAAGTGAGTCATTTCTCAGTTTCAAACACACTGTACACACACAATAAGTGCAATTTTCAATTTGGCAAAAAAAAAAAACAACTTTAAATTGACTTACAGTAGGGAAGTATGTATTCCATTCAGAAATTTGAATTTAAAAGGTAGTATATTCTTTTTAAGCATTTTTATTGACAATTGTCATATAATGTATTTTGATCATAATCCCCTTCTATAACCTTTCCCCCCTCTTTCTACATCTGCCTTTCATTGAATCTCTTCTTTATAACTAGTCCATTTTCTACTTTGATTGTTTTTGTCCTCCTCCACCATCTATGAAAGAATATTGATGGGCCCAATATTGTACAGGCTGTGTGCAGATAATGAGAACCACTGGAGATCATGAATACAATGGTCACTTTATGCCCAGATGATAGTGCTCCCAAAGCACTCCTCCCCATCCATCTATGAAAGTAGAGGGACGGAATACTGGGGGTGGAAAAGCTGTGTAGTCTTATATAAGGTTCATAGTAGCAGTGCAATCAGGGTTACTTACTTCCTCTTCATTTGAATAGCCTCACCAGCGATGCGAGGTTCAACTCCACTAGATGTGGCGGCAGCTTCAGTGATGGATAATAATGAACTTGCACTGGCTTTGCGTGAGCCAGATCTGGAAAAGGTTCGCCATGTTCCTATCTGTATGAATTTTGCCTGTTGATAATGCTTTCCCAGTCTTATTTCACCATGAATGTCTGTGCTTCAGTCATATTAAAATTGTTATTTAATTCTTTAATATGCTGTATATCACATTTTCAATATTTCTATTGTGTATTGCATTTAGATGTCTTGAAAATTAAGAAGTTTGAAATATAGTTTCTGCTTATATGCCTTTTGAAATATGAGTAATATTTTGTTTATTCATGTTATCAGCCATTGCTTTTGCTTTAATAGTAGTTTCTATCCCCTAAAGGTTATTTTACCATCTTCTATGTTTATTTTATTTTATTTTTGTGTATTTGTGATTATATATATTATATATAACATATGTTATATATATATATATATATTATATATACATATATAATTCTGTGTGTATTGGTAGACACACATGGTCAGAAGTCAACCTCAGGTGTGATCCTCAAAAGTGCTGTTCATGTTTTTCATAGTAAAGATTTTTACTTATTTATTTGCAAGGAGAGAGAAATAGAGAGACAAGAGATAGGCAGAAGGAAAGGGCACCCCAGGGCCTTCAGCCTTTATGAAGGAACTCCAGATGCATGCATCACTTTGTGCATCTAGCTTTATGTGGGTACTGGGAATTGAACCTGGGTCATTAGGTTCTTCTGGCAGGTGCCTTATCTGCTGAGCCACCTCTCCATCTCTCTTTTTGAGGCAGAGTCACTAATTAGACTAGACTAGCTGGCCAGAAAGCACCAGGGCCCTCCTGTATTCACCACTCCAGAAGTGGAGTGTGAGCATGTTCCATTTTGCCTGCTATTTTACATGGGCACTGAAAGTTCAGCTCAGTTTCCCATGCTTTTGAGGCAAACACACACATTTTATGTCATATCTGCACTTGCATATTGCAGTACAAACTTTTTGGTGCAGTAAGGCTATGCGTTATAACTCTGTGTAGGCACGGATACTGACTAGCATGCAGAGAATGTTTCCTGTAGCATAGCTGAAGCAGCCAGCAATCAACCTGTCACCTTTCCTTTTGTTGTTCCTCTGAGAATCTTCTCTTCACTTTCAGATAGTGATCATAGTACTCCTCTCCCCATTACTTTCCGAAGACTTACTAAGTTACTCCAAGTAAAAACCAAAGATTCTGGCATTGCTCCTATGCCCTCTTATCCCACATATCAGTCTGATTTGATATCCTACACTCTCTTGTCCTCTCCTTTTATTCCCACAATCCTAGTTTCTTCATTGTAGCTGGAACATGCCAGCATGTCTATCATAGGGTCTTTAACTTTGCTCTTTCCTTTATCTGCAAGAGTTATAACTATCCTTACCCTAGATAGTGTAGAATTTTTTCTTAGCCACCATTTCATCTTAAAGATAGAGGTCAAGTCTAAACACATTACCTTAAGGTGATGTTATTCAACTCTAGAAAGCACCCCTATATCCTAACCACCATATGATCTGATGGACATGTGTGATGTCAAATAACCAAGATTTTAGAGCATTTTAAGGAAGTTAAAGTTTGGGATTGGGAATGTTCAGTGTAGTCTGGAGAGATGGCTTAGTCAGTAAGTGCTTGACATGCGTGCATAAGAACCTGAGCTCAGATCCTCCCACCCACTTAAATTTTGGACAGGAAGGGCAGGGTAAGTATAATCCTAGCACTCAGGAAGCTAAGGCAACTCCCCAGGGCAAACTGGTTAGCTAGACTAGTTGGGTCTATGAGCAATGGGCTCAAGAAAGAGACTGACTCAGTAAGGTAGAGAGCAATCAAGGAAGATAACTGCCATCAACCTTGGGCTTCACATATACATATATATACTTGCACTTCCACACATGTGAGCATGCATACATGCACATGCACACCACATAAACATATACATGTTGAAAAAGAATGCCCTATTCATTGTGTGTCTCCTATTTTCTGAACATCAAAACTTATTCAAAAAGCATACATAACTTTCTTGGAATGGCAAGTGATGTAAGTCTGATTTGAACCTCTAAGCTCAGATTTCCTCCATTTTTCTAACCATCTGCTTCACATACTCACCAATTAAAGTGATACATTATTTTACAGATAATTCTTTTCTTAAAGTACCTTTGCATCTCAAATAGAATTTTCTACATCTCAGATCAGTTTTAATTATGTCAAAGGCCATTAGACATATGGAGTTAAATTAGATACCATGACTACATGTAAGGGTCTCAGAGTAAATGGTTTTAAGTTCAGTAATATTTGTATCTCATAGAACTTACTCATAATGTTTAGGACCATACTTGATTATATTCAAATATTTGTTATTTTTAGTTTCACTAGAGAGAGAGAGCAAATTCATGTGAATTAACATGAGGTTCTAAATCACTTGCAAATGTTTGTTTCAAACTACTGTTAGAGAATGTCATTACCTTTTCACTCTTTGTCTGTCTGTAGGTAGTTCGCTATCTGGCTGGTTGTGGTCTTCAGAGTTGTCAAATGCTGGTGTCTAAAGGCTACCCAGACATTGGGTGGAATCCTGTTGAAGGAGAACGATACCTTGATTTCCTCAGATTTGCTGTCTTCTGTAATGGTGAGGCTTGACCATTAGGGGTCTTTTTGTTTAGAAAGAAAAGTATAGGAAATCAAGATTGAAAACAGCATTTTCATGAAGGAAATGAATGAGTAAAGAAATTGCATATTTTATAGCTAGTAGGTATTTTCACAGTAATAATACATAATACAACCTTTTCATAGATAATGATTTCATTATTTAACTAAAAATTTTTAAATTCATTAATCTTATAATGTTTGTGTTTAAAATCTAAGAATTAGTGTTAGGGTATCCTTTCCATTAACACCTTAATGAAAATGAATAGTTTATGCCTCCATAACATTTTACTTTACTTAGTACTGTCAAGAAAACTAACTTACTACACTTCATATATGTATTACTTACTTTACTCATTAGTATAACAAAACATCCAACAGAGGCCACTTAAGAATTCAGTCCATCATGGTTGGGGGGAGGGAGTTATGGTTGCTGAAATAACTTTTTTTTTTTTGGTTTTTCAGGGTAGGGTCTCACTCTAACCCAGGCTGATGTGGAATTCACTCTGTAGTCTCAATGTGGCCTTGAACTCACAGTGATCCTCCTACCTCTGCCTCCCGAGTGCTGGGATTAAAGGCATGCACCACCATGCCTGGCTCACTAAAATATCTTAATCCATAGAGGCAGAAGCTTGCATTGACAGCTTCTTAGATGGTATCAACCAGGAGAGAGAGAGCTGGGGCACAATTGGAGGCTGGATATCCTTCAAAGCCCTTCCCTGGCAGCCTATGTTATCCAGCAAGACCCATGTCTCCAAGGTGGTCCAGCCTCCCAAAGGAACACCACCAGCGGGGAACCAAGTGTTCAAACATGATATGTCTCATCCAAAGCATAGCAGCTTACATAAAGCTAGTGATGTGTGCTAAATTTCGGATTTACTAATGTGTTCCTGGGTTATTTATTGTAACATTAATTTGCTCCAAACTTACATTTAATTCACAGAAATCTTATGTGTTTACTTTTGACTGTAGGGGAGAGTGTGGAAGAGAATGCGAATGTTGTGGTCAGGTTGCTTATCCGAAGACCAGAGTGCTTTGGACCTTCCTTGAGAGGGGAAGGTGGCAATGGACTTCTTGCAGCCATGGAGGAAGCCATAAAAATAGCAGAGGACCCTTCTCGAGATGGCCCCTCTCCAGCCAGTGGATCCAGTAAAACCCTGTAGGTGTAATGTGCACATCCTCACTGCTAATTTACATTACCTGACTGAAGTTCACAAAACACATTTGGCATACCATTGATTTCAATACTTTCAGTACCTGTTACTAAAGATCTTTCCTATGAAAATAGAAAGCCAGCCATATAAAAATGGATGGGGGCTGGATTGCCTGCGAAGCCAAAGGACTTCTCCAGATCCCATGTAAGCCAGATGCACAAAGATGATATAAGTGCAGGGGCTCACATGCCCACTAGGTGGCGCAAGCATCTGGAGTTCAATTGCAGTGGCTGAGGCTCTGGCATCATTTCTTTCTCCCTCCATCCCTCTCTCATTCTCTCTCTCTGTTATACACATACAAACATACACACACACACACACACACACACACATGTGCACGCACACACACTCCTCTCTAAGATGAAAAGAAATAAATGAATGGATAGAACTTGCTGTTGGAACAAGTTGATTGAATAAAAATTGCAGTTGAGGGAGATTATATGTATTTAGTAGAGTCTTGGTGTCTAGTCCTAGGCATACACCTGCTGTGGTTCTGCCCACAGCTCTGGACGTGTTTCCCAGTGAGAAGAACTAAGAGCTGCTAATTTCTCTGTATCTTACTGACAAGCTTCTAACACACTGTAAAGGTATTCAATCTCTCTCATGGAGTCTCCAAGTCTGGAATTTTAGCTACTCATGGCACAGGCATACCTATATTTCATCTCTGTATGTTAGGATAAAGGTTTGTATGACTCTGTTTACTATTTCTTTGCTTGAAATCCAGTGTGTTATCTTTATTTTTATTTATTTATTTTTATTCTTTTTCCAGTGTGTTATCTTTACCAGTGACACTGGCAGTGTGAGTACATGACACTCTGGGGAAACATGTGCCTCTACAAATTAAATTTAAAAAATCAAAAATAGAGGCAAAGATATAAACTTCACATGTATTGACTTAAGGTCATACTAGAAATAAATGTTAATGTCTACTGCCACCCATCTGTCTTCAGTACATTAACAAGAATTCTACTCTTCAGAATAATATTTTCTTTTTTGGGCTTAACCACCATACTTTCCTGGCCAAGTTCCCCTTTCTCTTGAGGCAGGTTTCTTCCTCTTGGAAACATTCTAAAACTGCACTTCTGTCTGTTCCCCATTGTACTGTACTCCAGTTCCAAAGGCTCACTTCCATCACCAATACCTATGTTCTTTACCCAACTAGCCTGTCACACACATATCCTATCTCTCTCACACACATACAAACCCACACACACACACACACACACACATATGTGCATGCACACACACTCCTCTCTAAGATGAAAAGAAATAAATGAATGGATAGAACTTGCTATTGGAACAAGTTGATTGAACAAAAATTGCAGTTGAGGGAGATTATATGTATTTAGTAGAGAATATTCTAGGTTATAGGAGATAGGTTATGTCCAGCTGAGGCCACCCTTGCCCAGGATACCAAATGGAAAGGACATGATCCTTACGACTTGCCTTCTATCAGCAGGATGATAAAATATTTACATTTTTTAAAGAATATGGAGAAAGATATTAGATTATTAGTGGGAGGTAGAATAGGGATAAGGTAGTTGGTATGAAGATGAATAAATGAAACAATAACTCTAAATGTTACTCTAGACAAAGCACTGTACTGGTTGCCTTAAATATGTTATTATGATGTCTCTTACTCTTTCTGTACAGGAGTGCTATTTATAAAAGTAGTCTTAAACTCACTTAAAAATAGTCTTTCAGCCAAACCTATTGGCACACACCTTTAATCTTAGCACTTGGAGGGCCGGGGTAGGAGGATTGCTGTGAGTTTGTGGCCATCCTGAGACTACATAGTGAATTCCACATCAGCCTGGCCTGGAGTGAGACCCTACCTCAGAAGAAAAAATAGTCTTTTAATTACTTATTATCTTTGTCAATAACTGCCTGCCAAAATAAATGAGTGCACACACATATGCACACCTTTAGAACTATATAAATGTATATCTACTACACATATGTGTATATAGTATAAAATGTACATAAATGAGCACATATATGCATGCATGCATGCATACACACACATATACCGGTATGTATACGTACACACATACATAAATGGCATAAAGGCAGAAGAAAACAATATGGGAGGAAGAATGTAAACAGCAGAAGAGATTAAAAGGGGTAGGATGGCGATGAGATGATGAGTATGTGCAAAGTACAGTTTTACACATGTATGAAAATAATCATCATGAAAGCTACTAGGTTTGTATAAAAACTAAAAAAAAGCAAAATCTATCAAATTAGCAATTTTTTTTCCTTTTTGTGGGAATTGTCATACAAAAGCCTGTCCCCCCCCCATCCCTGTGCTGAGTTTTTGGTGATGGGATCTCTAATCTCTTTCCTTGGTCATTGTGATTTTCTTTTAAAATTGCCCCCTGGAATAAGTATGTGTGAAAGGTGTTGTAGGAACTAGGAAGCACTGAGAAGTGTTTGCTAGGTGTGAAGTGTCCTTCACCCCATTTACTTCCTGTTTGTTTTGGAAAATCCATGGAAGTGACACAGAAGAAGAAGAGGATGACACCATCCACATGGGGAATGCAATCATGACCTTTTACGCAGCTTTGATCGACCTCCTTGGTCGCTGTGCTCCTGAGATGCATGTGAGTATATTTGAGGACTGGAGAATGAAAATCTTCTTATATATACTGTATTTAAGACATAATGTCTAGCAACATTCCAAAGTAATACTATTCTTGCTCCACTAAAAATGTTAGTCATAGCCTAATTGCTGAACAAGTGTTTACTTAATTGGAATTGTCTCATTGGTTGTAAAAATTAGGGATGAGGTTTCCAGTACAAGTCATTAATGGAACACTTAGTTACTTACATGGTCTCTAAAGCTCACAGAGCCTCCATGCATTTGAGAAAGAAAACACATTTTCACTACACAACTTCTTTTCCTTTTATGGAAAACAACTGTTTGCACCAAACATTGATTTCTTTTGCAAACTGTTTAACTGTGTGTTTTTGCTACTAGTCGAGGAGAAAGTATAGAGAAGGTAATGTAGATGTGAAGACCCTATAAATTACTGTCTTCTGAAACATTTTTAAACTAACTGAAACAAAGTATTTCTGAAATAATAATATTTTATTATATGTTTTTGTATTTTCTAATTACGTTGTGTTCCACTGTGTGTGCTTGGAAAAGCTCTTCCTTTGTGAGCAGAGAAAAATCACAGTATAGAAAATGTTAGGAATTAGAAAATGTAGAGTTTTTTTTTCCCCTTTGGAACAGTTTTTGCTGCTCATGGGATTTTTTTTTTTTTTTAATTTTGGTAAAGGGTAATTTAGCATTTGGCAGATTGTGTTGGAGGTTGCTCAAGAAAAACATTGATATTCCCTCTCTTTGTGCCTTTTCTCCATCTCAGTGGAAAGATCAAAGCAACTAAGAAATACTAAAGAGCACAAGCTTTTGTTTTATTGTTATGCCAAAGGCTGGGGAAGCCCTAAGAGGATGCATTAATAAAAGGTCACCTTGCCACTTCTGAGATTCAGAAGTGCCATCTTTGCCATTCCTAAGTTAAAGCCCCTCTGTGTGGGGAAGTGTCTTCTTTTTCTTGCCATGTAGTAGAGGCTCTAGAGGACTCTGAAGACTTGGCCATTAAGGTCAGCTTCTTGATCCTTGGCCATCCTGGGAATCTCATCAGCCAGGGAGAGTCTTAGTGTGAATGTCAGGATTCATGTTCCCTATCCTCTATACTCTAAACCAGGCCAGGGAAAATCAGGGGAGGATATGGGTAAAGATGCAGTTAGTTTCATATCTAAAGGCGAGAAATGACTAAAATTCATAGAGTAGTGATATGTTTAGTGGCTAAAGATGACAGTTCTGTGTTGCTGCTTATGTTATGGGTAAGCCTTTATATAAAATTTTGAGGGATAAATGTTCATCATCTTTTTTATTTTTTATTTTGTTTTCTTATATTTTTATTGATAACTTTCATAATTGTAGTCAATAAACCATGGCAGTTCCCTCCCCATTCCCCTTTGCAACTCCTCTCTCCGTCATACCCCTTTCCTTTCTCAATAAGTCTCTTTTATTTGATGTTATAGTCTTTACCTACTATTATAATGTTCTTGTGTAGGTAATGTCAGGCATGTGAAGCCATGGATATCCAGGCCATAATTTTGTGCCTGAACGACTGAATTGTAAGGAATCCTACCTTTACTTGGTTCTTATATTCTTTCAGCCACCTCTTCTGCAATGGACCCTGAGCTTTGGAAAGTATGATAGAGATATTTCAGTGCTGAGCACTCCTTTGTCACTTCTCAGCACCATGGTGCCTTCTGAATCATCCCAAGGTCACCACCATCTTAAAAGAGAAGCTTGTCTAACCAAAAATGAAAGTAGCATTAATATATGGGTATGAACATTAAGAGAAGTGCTTACAGGGCAGTTTGGTGAGCATGGTATATACATTTAGCCAAACACAAGCAGACATCACACCCCTAGGACTCATGACTACCCCAGTCATAGGTTTTAAGTACTAGGCATGTCTTCCCTCCTGTGGAGTTGGCCTCCAGTCCCATTAAAGAGAAGTTGGTTTCCCCATAACAGACATGCTACTATTGCACTGGTTGGCTCATTTGGCCTGGCAGCCAAATTTACACTTGCACTGTCCACTGTTGTTTATCTCCACTGGTGATTTCTCTCTCTCCCATAGAGCTACTTGCAGCATAGCTTTTTCCAGCTTTCTTTCAGCTGGTCATCATCTTTTTAAATCATCACATTTTCAGTATGCTATTGTCCCCCAAAGATGATAAAGAGATGTGATTCATAGGAGTAAACCACTTGGCTTAATCTGTACCATATGTAATTTGTTGTGTGCTGATGTTTATGAAAACTGTAGGCATGTGATTTTTCGGCCTCTGTGCTTGAAAAATCAATTTCTAAGAGACATCAAACTTTATAAATACACTGAACAATTATTTTAGACTTGGATTCCTAAAGTTTGAATTGTAACACAATTCATAATCCACAACTAATTCTACCCTCCCTTTCTCTTTCTTCTTGTTTAGTTAATTCATGCTGGTAAGGGAGAAGCCATCCGAATCAGGTCTATTTTGAGGTCCTTAATTCCACTGGGAGATTTAGTGGGCGTAATCAGCATTGCTTTTCAGATGCCAACAATAGCCAAAGGTAAGGCCAGCTTCAATTCTGTATAATTCAGTAGGATTTGGGATAGCAGTGGTTTTTGGAAAAAAAAAAAAAAGGGATCAGTGCTCAGCATACTCTTTCCCCACTCACCACAGCATGGCAACACTACTTTGGTTTAGGGCTGAGAAATCCCAAAGGAGGGTTGCAATATAGTGAGTTTTATGTTGTGGATTTTAAAGATTTTATGACTATGTATGAGGTAGGTGGCTATATACACAGAGTAAGATGGCCCCTTTCCCTCCCAAATTATGGTGGATGTCATCTCCCTTTCAAGGCTTTCCCTCCAGAGCAGCCCATTAGGCAGATAAAAAGTGCAATATAAATAGATTATTGAGACTAAGGTCTTTTGAAGATACAGGCCCTTCACTAGTGCACAGTGTGGGAAAATGCCCAAGTCCCTTAGTTTCTGATACAGTGGGAAAAACCTATGTGCAGCTTCAGGTTATTTTTCCACAAAGGGACGTTCTGAACATCAAGAGACATATCTAGTAAGATATAGTTGTGGTTTTCTTGGTTACTTCAAAGCTTACTTTTTTTTTTTTTTTGAGACTGTTCAAGATCTCATAGCTATCTGTCAAATAAGTCATTTTGTTACCACATTTTGAAATTTTCTTCTTTTTTTTTGTTTAAATGAGACTTTATTATAAAAGTTGGGGTCAATATTTTATAATAGCTTGTCTGGTTGTAAAAAATGAAGAGGGATGTGATATCTTATAGGCATATCTTCTTCCAGATCCACCACTCCAATCTATCTTCTATTAAAATTCTATGCATAATATGCAGCACCTCTGTTGGTTATAAACAATAAAATAGTCCAGTTCCTAAGATCTAGCACCTGTGTTGGATACATGTAAACAACAAGTTATTAATTTGATATAGAGCAAGGAATGCATTTTTTATATTTGGAATTTTTATAGTTATAAGGAAGGGAAGCTAGTTTGTATCAACTTTTAATTTCATTTAAAACACTATTTTTTCATTCTTATTATTGACCCCAAGTGAGAACAAAAAAGTTATGAGTCTGTCCTTTCAGGATGATGATAATAATGTGTCATTACCTCCTGGGTTCAACTTTCTTCACCATGCATCCACATTAAAAATTATCTGATTCGGTTCATAAGATCTTCCTGTACTTTCTCAGTACCAGTTTGGCAAAATTATTATATGGACAAACAAGAAACAAATAAGTTTCCTAGCATTATGAATTGTCACATAATGCCTTAATGCTTCATGGGAATCATCTCCAACCTTTGAATCAATTGAGGTATAAAGGATTCACTGGTATACAATAGACATTAGGCATAGAGTATTGAGAGAGAAAATAATATGACACAAGTATGTGTTAATGTTATTAATTTCTATTATGACTAATGTATCTTCTTCATATGAAAGCCACACTGGTTTCATAGTCATAATTTATTATTTTATAATTATTCTAAACCATGACAATGGGTATATGCCTAGATTGTCATATGGAGTGGTGCATCAGCTTTATTAATGTTTAAAGAAGCTGTACTTGGCAAGAATAGATATCCCAGATTCACATTAAGTTTTTGTGGTATGGACCAGGTACATTAGATGCCCTCTATTCCCTTATTAGTATCTAACAATGCTATACCTTTATCAACTGTGCAGTTAGCAAATATATTCCCAAATGGCATCTAAATAACCTTGAGTCTAACTTGCATTATAACATTCATCAGCCAGGTACACACTTGTATGAGGGCATTAGAACAGAAAACCCTATCACTGATAACTTTATATAAAACCTGGCACAACTATTAAACCATGTGACATAAATGCATGTATGGCCCAAGCATTGACACCAACATGTCACCTTCTCTCTTGTAGATGGGAATGTGTTGGAACCTGACATGTCTGCGGGGTTTTGCCCAGATCACAAGGCAGCCATGGTTTTGTTCCTTGACAGGGTCTATGGGATTGAGGTACAAGAATTCCTCCTCCATCTCCTTGAGGTTGGCTTTCTGCCAGATCTCCGTGCTGCTGCTTCTCTAGACACGGTATGACCTAGCAATGAACTTCCTTTCATTCTGCAGGTTGTACCCCATGACATTGACTCATCCCATCATTATCAACAAACATTTACCATGTATCTGTGCTATTTTTAGGCAAGCAGTGGGTAAAAAGAAAATAGATTGGCCCATGTCCTCAGGGAATTTGCTGAGTACTGTAGCTAACATCTTAAACAGTATGATAAGAAGTCTGATAAGGTGCTATGGGAACCAAAAGGTGCCTCTGTCCTTAATGTAGGAGTTCACTTTGATGACTGTTGATGTATATTGACTATTAGCCTCTAAATTAGCCTGATTAGTTATACTTCTCAATGAAAGCAGTTGGGTATAGAGACAATTTAACAGACACTGTTGTATCATGCCAATGGCAGTTGGTCCTGGAATGTTCATTTGCGAAAGCACCGATTGGTTAGAATCTGTCCTACTTATCAAGTTGTCACACAGAGGATCTACTATTGTCAGTGTAAGTGAGCTGGCCTTTGAGACATGGTTCAAGGTATAATTCAAATTTTATCATAATAATTCCTGCTTTTTTATTTTATAAAATAAATGAACCCTTTTGATTTCAGGGAAAATTAGATGTTGAGTTGATTATAGCCCTTTCATGAAACTCATGGATGCAAAATCATAGTGAACTGAGTTTCCTTCTTTGTTGTGTATTCACATGAAATTCTGAACCTGAGTAGTAATGATGATAACATACTGATACAATCAACTTCTTATGACTGACATTGATTGACATGTGTAGAAATATGTTATATTGAGTTCAGAATGAATTTGTGAATATGACATCTATTGAGAAAATAGGCTCATTTCTCTTTTGGCAGAGGAAGTGTTCATTGGTGTCTTCCTGTCACTTAGTCTACCAAGGTCTGAGTTTTCTCAGCCCACACTTCTTCCTGGTCAAGCTCATGGTATTTTCTCTAAGCCTCCCATCAGTATCTGTAGGTTGGGTGAAGCTCCTCACTAAGTTTAGAACACTATCCTGGATGTTAATGGAGATGTTGCATCATAATTTTGTCCTTGAACCTCTTGTGCTTTTCAAGAAGGTATCACTTCATTCACTTTAATCTACTTACATACAATGGGAAGTGGATGGTTTTAAGTGGTACAGATCATATAAACCATATGTAAAGATATACCTATGGATTTTATTTCTATTTTTCATGCTATTATCATTTTCCAGATAGTAAAATTATATGTCAATGTGTTGAGTCATTAGCTGAAAACACAGGGCTGTGTACTCTCCACCCTCTCCAGGTTGCACTGAGTGCTACAGATATGGCCTTGGCCCTCAATCGATACCTTTGTACAGCTGTCCTGCCCTTGTTAACAAGATGTGCTCCCCTTTTTGCTGGCACAGAGCACCATGCCTCTCTCATCGACTCTCTGCTTCACACTGTATATAGACTTTCTAAGGGCTGCTCACTCACCAAAGCTCAGCGGGATTCTATAGAAGTGTGCCTACTTTCTATTTGTGGGTAAGTGGATCACCACTCTTCTTTACTATGTGAATCTTGCTGAATTATGGTAAATTTTGGAAACAATTCATGTACCAAAAATAATTCATTTTAGATAGTCTTACAGACTGATGGATGAGTCTTCTCTGAGCTCCCTTGCTCTTGGTCAAGACCATGATACTCCTCCAAGCTTCCATTGGGTATATAGAGGCTAGATAGAGCTGTTCACTCTAGTTTAGACTAGTTTTCTGGATGTTATGGGAATTATTGTGATATAATCTTACACAGTACCCTGACTAATAGTACCCTACTTTTGGTTCTGTGTGATTGCTGCCACTCCTGTTAAAGAGGAAAGAATGAGAAGGCCTTGCTAAATATATATTATATTATATATAATATTAAGTAATCATCATTTCCACACAGTGATTAAAAAAATGCTGTATGTTTTACCAGCCATTTCCTATGGTTTAATGTGTTCAAATGAAAAAAAAAAAAAGCTTTTTTGCATGACAAACAGAACCATGCCTCCTCCCTACCCCATGGGCATCCTGAGGATGGAAATGACAATTTCCTAAGCCCCTAGGTAAATGATGGCCCCTTTGTGATTGCACAGGAATTCTTTGTTGGGGGTAGGACTCATAGTTCAACAGCCCATGTTGGAAGAAGGTTTCATGTACAGTGGAACAGTTGTAAAGACAAAGAGTTGGGACAACTGGAAAATTCGGAGAGTAGTCCTGTAGCAGTCATTGTCTAGATTCTGTAGACTGGAATTAACATAACTATCTCATAGTTTTTGGTACCATGATAGTCACTAAGTGTTAATTTTCTTTCTCTCCTCTATAAAATGCTTCTTTCTATTCCTGTAAGCCTTCTCCTTTCTGTTTCTGCTTATTTATGGGGGCCAGGAGAGAAACAATTACTCAGATTAGTTCTTGCACCAAGAACACCACAAACATAGGGAATTTGTTGCACTCTGTTATACCAGCCATGGTGTCACCAGATGATGAGAATTTTTTAGCTCTGCTAAAATCTGACAGGACCATTGTTACCAAAATGTTTTTGTGTGGTTTGGAACTGTAATTCTAACCCTTGAGCTAGAAACAGCAAGTTGATGTCATTTGTGGAGATATAGGTTCAGGTTCTTGGGTTATAGAGCCTAATGAACTCTCTAGTCATCTGAAACATGTTTTCTTCATTGTTACAATGGCTTTGTTCAAACAGCCAATTGCGACCTTCTATGATGCAACACCTACTCAGAAGGCTAGTATTTGATGTCCCGTTATTGAATGAACATGCAAAGATGCCTCTTAAGGTAAATATGATTGATACTTGTAGATATTTCATTGCTTTTTCTCTGACTTTGTTTCTTGTTATTATATATATAGGTTACCTGGGTTTAATGTGTCTGGTCTTTAATGCATGAAATTCATTCTAGTTATTGCTGTATTCATGTACTAGTTATTGGTGTGTTACAGAAATATGTATATCATTATAAAATAAGCATCAAAGGACAACAGAATTTTTAACATTGATTTCCATTGAAATCAAAGGACATATATTAGGCACAAGGAGAAGATCAATCAAAATGCCCTTAGTATGGAAAGCATAGGATAACAATTGGGTTTGAGAATATTGTGAGGTTCCAAATTGCATCTTGTATAGATCAAGATAAACTATTTGTATATGAAGTTGTAGTTTTTAGACAGTATACAAAAATCACTAAAATTTTTCTCTGTCTGTCATACTATTTAGTTCATGAATATTTAAGCCTCATTCTGTCTTATCAATGTCCAGATATTTTCCTGTTCTAATTGGGACTCCAGAGATTATGGTCTATGACAAAGGTTATATGTTAAAATAATGTACCTTTAGGACCTAGAGAGATGATTCAGTGGTTTATGCACTTACTTGCAAAGCCTAAAGACCTGGGTTTGATTTCCAGTACTGACATAAAGCCAGGTATACAAAGTGACACATCCCTCTGGAGTTCATTTGCAGCAGCAGGAAGTTCCAACATGTTTTATATTTTTTCCTCTCTCTCTCTCTCTCTCTCTTTCTCTCTCTCTTTCTGCTTACAAATAAATGTATAAAATGTACCTTTTTACTACAATATCATTTATTTACTAGTAAGTACCCCTACATGTATGGCCACTCAGTAATACTATAGAAAAAATGTGTGTAAGAACCTATTTTTAAACTGTGACACAGAGCATACTTGGATATTTAGCAAAATGACCTTTTCCCACTGGTACTTATTTTGGTTTAATAAACGTAGATAAATTAATGAATTAGGTAAATTGCATCATGGCTAAAGATTTTATTTTATACAGCTCATGTATGGAAGGCTTCATCATACAAGATGTTACAGTAATAAATGAATTGAAAGATATGAGAAATATAGCATCACTTTCTTATTTATGTATAATTAATTATTTTCCATTGAATATTTCTAAGTTATTCCAAGGAAATCAAATCACAGTATAATTTGTGATATATAAATTGTGTGTGTTTGAGTGTTTGTGTAATTGAAGGGGAGACCAACAAATAGGAGACATTTCAAAAATAGGAGTCATAGCTACCTCTAATAGCAATAATCTTTATAAATGCATTTATTCTTAGGCATGGAAAAGACATTCCAAAGACTTATACATTATTCATACATATATGTCTATAAATTTGGCAAATACAGATCATTAGTACATTTTCCAAATAGCTTCCAAATAATTTAAAGATTTTTTTCCTTGTCTTTCATATATGTAGAAATTAGGAAAATATTACATGGCATCTATAGCCACCAAAGTAATTTAAAGTCATTTTCAGTTTTCTTATAGAGGTTAAGTTTTGAGGCAGGCAAATAGTGATGTCATAGGGAGAGCAAAGAGGAAGCAAAAACAATCATAGTTGTCCCACTCTCATATAGTGTGTCTGGGTCATTCTGCCATTCATTCCTTTATTTTACAAATTGATTCCAGAAGAATAAACTTTTACAACTGTGAGTAATAAAAGAACTATAGAGAATATACATATCCAGACACCTCAGAAATGATGGTCTTCAGGATGCATGTAGTTGACCATTTTGGTCTACAATGTATACACATTGAAAGAAACACAGTATATAAGTAATTCTGATATCCAAAGAACTATAAATTTGAGAGTCTCCCTTCACTTGCTCTTATTCCATGGCATCTAGATGCTGCTACAGTAAGGAGATGGGAAACAAAGTTCTTAGCTTATTGGTATTGTAATTGCTCCCCTGCACAGCTACTCACAAACCACTATGAGAGATGCTGGAAATACTACTGCCTGCCTGGAGGGTGGGGCAACTTCGGTGCTGCCTCAGAAGAAGAACTTCATTTATCAAGAAAGTTGTTCTGGGGCATTTTTGATGCCCTGTCTCAAAAGGTAATTTAAGATTTTTGTGGATATATTTGTAGTGATAAAATAACAAAAACTGCTGACTTTTGATAATATTCATAATAGAATGATATCTTTACTAATTGAGACTTATAATATTTATGACTGTGTGGCATAGCCTATATATCTAGGCAGCACTTGGGAGCCTGAGACAGGAGAATCTCAAGGTCAAAGCCAGCCTGTGCTGCATAGTGAGTTCTGGGGCAGTTACAAGGCAGGACACTGTGTGAAACAAAGCAAAAATGACAACAAAAACATATATGGTTTTCATTTTCTTCATTTCTTAATATGGCATGTTAAGGATGTCCTTCATGTTGATTTTCCACAATCATAATTGCACATTCCTTGTGATCATAACACTGTTTCTTAAAAAGCCAAGGAATTTAGTATATTAGATACATGGTTGATATGTTTTAGTACTTTGAGGCTTATTTTGTTCTCAAATTCTCCCTAGCATTCAGTATTGAGAATTCTGAAGGAATTACATATATGTAATACAAGCTGGGTGTGGTGGCACACACCTTTAATCCCAGCACTCAGGAGGCAGACTTGGAAGGATCACCATGAGTTCAGGGCCACCCTCAGACTACATAGTGAATTCCAGGTCAGCATGGACTAGTGTGAGACCCTACCTTTAAAAGCTAAAAAAAAAGGAAAAGAATATACAATACAAAATCTTATATGATTAGAATATTCCAATATTTTCCTGACATCTTTGTTTACATCTATGAAGATCTTAGTAACCCCACTGAGTATTTCAGTATTACTTTGTCTTTGTGGTGTTACCTCATAATTACTCTACTTTTAAATATTTTATTCTTTTATTTATGAGAGAGAAAGAGAGAATGGGTGGGCATGCCAGGGCTTCCAGCCACTGCAAGTGAGACACATGCACCACTATGTGCATCTGGCTTATGCCAGTTCTAGAGAGTCAAGCCTTTGTCCTTAGGCTTTACAGGCAAGAGCCTTAACCACTAAGTAAACTCTCTAGCCCTAATTACTCTGTTAATGTTGAATAGTTCAAATAATTTCAAGTGACTAGAAGTATAACAATATGAAAGAAAATAAGAACAACCCATTTCTGTGTTCATTAAATTAGCATCAATGTTTGAATTCTAGTAGATACTATAGTCTGATTCGAATAATACAGTTACAAGTTTTCCATATTACAAGGGAGGGTTCATCCATGATTATATCTGTTAGCTATATTTTCATGTTTTTTCTTAATGAATGACCTTGGATTATCTGAGGTTCTATTAAAAGAACGTGCAGGTATGTTAGGAGCATTTACAATATTGATCTGAAATTGAAAATTTGAAGTGATATCAGTTATTTTTTTAATCCACTACAAATTTTAGTATTTGTGCAATAAACTTGCAAATGACAATGTAAAGTTTTATCATGTATAAGTCCTATAGAATGTCTTGGTTCAAAATTTTATTTTTAATTCACTTTTATTATAATATGTATCAGCAAAATACCTCACTGGGGTGTTCTTTTCATGGTTTTCATTTATAGGCACTATAATGTGGTATGGTAATAATCTCAAAATAATTTTAAGGCATATGTTCTTCATAGGCTGAAATGTTGCAAAGGCATTGTATAGATTTAGAATACTCATGTTTACCTCACTTCAAATAAAGGAGAAGGTAGAGTAGTTTGAGTATAAAATATCCTTCCTAGGCCCATGTATTTGAACATTGGTCCATAGCTGGGGATGCTGTTTTGGGAGCTTACGGAATCTTTAGGAAGCAGGGCCTATGAAAAGGAAGTAGGCTACTGGGGGAATGGCTTTTGAGTATTACAGGTCAATCCCACTTTCCACAGAAACTCTCTGTTTCTTGGTTGGTGGTAGATAGCGACAACTGCTGTAGGTTCCCACCACCATGGACAGGAACAGATTCCCCCCACCCACCAATGCCTTCACTATATCCATCCTCCTTTAAGTTGATTCTATCAGGCATTTGGTCACAGCAGTGTAGGTGATTTTAATCACCCTTAAAGTCAATGGCTGCAAATCTCCCTGCAACTTTTATTATGTATGCTGGGACATGAGGCCACTGTGTGTTCCATTTGCTAGAGGAATAACTATCAGAAAGCTAAGTGAACCCAGTGTAGTTCAGATTTTCCCTATAATATAATATGCCATAAAGATCCTACTGACAGCTTTTACTGTAGAGCCATACAGATAGTAAGTGTTATTTGCTTTTTCTTCCCAGAAGTATGAACAAGAACTTTTCAAACTGGCCCTGCCTTGCCTGAGTGCAGTTGCGGGAGCTTTACCCCCAGACTACATGGAGTCAAATTATGTCAGTATGATGGAAAAACAGTCTTCCATGGATTCTGAAGGGAACTTTAACCCACAACCTGTTGATACCTCAAAGTATGGACTCTTTCTATTGCAGCAGATTTTTATTGTAAATGATGTGTGAAGTCTGAAATTGAATAAGGTACTGAAGTGAACTTTCTCTAATACATGCCCCCTTTGAATTGGTATCCTTTAAATAGGAGTCCCTTAAATTTATCAAATTATAGTAATAATAATAATAATAACTAATATTATAAATAGAAGAAATATAACTTCTTGGATACTCTTCACAAAATGAGAAATCTCTTCATTATACAATCAAATGGTAATATCTATAAAAAGAACCAAGAAAGTATATTAGCCATATTTTAGTTGGAAATTTACCTAAAACATTTATCATTAACCACACTATTCCTCAGCATAGCATTTTAGGGATGATTCCATCAGTTACTCTAAGACTGTTCCTGTGAGTGACAAGGAATCATTTCACCCATTACAACATCTTAGCTAGGCCCAGCATTAGCTGCTGATACCCCATATCACAGAACACATCAGAATATTGAAGGGATATCAAGTGGAAGTTTTTGTGGAAAATTTAACACGGAGTCAGAATAGTTCAATACCCTTCACCAAAGACAAAACATTAGTTAACACTATGAAGCAACTTACATAGAAAAAATGTCCACCTTTGTCTTACAAAAGTTATATTTGGTTGCTTCAGGTATTTGAAGTCTTCACATTGTTGCGCTCTTGGTGTAGGAAAAAAGCTCCTCATCAAGAAAAGCTTTCCTCTTATATAACTCTTCTCTTGCCGATTCCATGAATATTCGGCAAAGATTAGGAATTTAGAAAAGTAGCCACATGGTGATCAATACACACCACTTCTGAATTTACCTGAGATTTGAAGTTGAAGCTTCGGGGCCTCCCTTAGCCGATTTTAGCTTCTAAATCATATCTGAATGTGAGGCTAAGCGTTATGACATTAGCCTCAGTCTGAGTTTTAAATTACATGTTTGGTATTTGATGACAGTTCTGTGAGAAAATGTCTATCGTCCCACCCCCAGTGTTTGACTTATGTGATTGACCCTTTGTATTTCTTCCCAAGTAAGTAGCCCAAACATATTCCTACATGGGTAAGTGTGGTTTGCTAACATACAGTGTAATCCAGGATTTTCAAATGGCCTCAGAACAATGTTAAGATTTTGGTGTTGATTAATGAAATCCAATTAATTAACAAGTGTTGTGCATGTTCAATATTTTATCTAGGCTTTCTTTTTCAAAATTAACTTGGTATGACTAATTTCTACATGGGTGTGACTTTTATGTATTGCTTGTTAAGTGTGTTGGTGTTGTTTGGTAACTGATAACTTTGTGGCATAGAACATGAAGCCATTTTATATTAAGTTGTATTTAGAAATATCTTGTCAAAGATCATTGCTTTAGTAAGATATATTTATTAATTAATTTATTAATAAGATATATAACTAATGAGTGGATAAAATGTGTATTTTAACACTATTTATAGATATACTGCACCTTCATAAGTCTTACATTTATCATTAGACTTTCTCATAAATTGTGATTGTCATCTGCTGAATGCATTAAATATTTATTTAAACATTTAAAAAGTCAAGAATAAATGGTGCTCAAATTATAAAACATGAATTTCTTCATTACTTTTCTCTGTAGAAGTGCCAATAATATTTATAAAGTTGTATGTAGATCATTAATATTAGAAATTATTAACATAACTAATTGTATGCTATTAGTTTTAAAATTTGGCAGATTGAATTTCTAAAATGTGACAGGCTGAATGTCAGCAGTGTTTTGTGCATTCAGGGCTTCACCAGAGACAGGTCAAAAAGAGAAAATAACTTCAAAACAATAATATTGGAGAGATGTGTGTCTATAACCTTGAGTCTAACCATGTCTGGATTTAGGGTTTGTTTTTCTCTTTTTTTAATAAACAATCTTCATCTTTGAATGTATCTTAACATTGGGATATTTTAACATACTCAATTATACTGATACACAAATGATGCATCAATTTAAGATTATTACATAAAGCATGAACTGCTTGACTTACTGTGAATTATGAAAAAACTGATACTTGGCAAAAAATTTTTTTTAGCAGTTGTTCATTGAATGGGATTTAATCATTCATAAGCTGTCAGTAAATTATTAATATGATTTACTGTAAATTCTGTAAAATTTAAGCTGTTTTTCTTTATTTTCCTCATAGTATTACAATCCCTGAGAAGTTGGAATACTTCATTAACAAATATGCAGAACATTCCCATGATAAATGGTCAATGGATAAGGTAAAATTTATTCCATTTCATTCAAGGTCACCATTATTAGCTGATCACTGCTAGAATATTTTTGTCCATTTCAGCTTCATTTAAAAGGAGTGCTTCATCTAAATTAATGAAGAACATTTCATCACAAATTGTTCATATACTACTTAGCTAATTCTGCCATAACATAAATATGATGTATATGTGAATACAAATATTTATGTTCACTAAAAAAGCACAATTTTGGCTGGGCATGGTGGAGCATGCCTTTAATCCCAGCTCTTGGGAGGCAGAGGTAGGAAGATCTCCATGAGTTCAAGGCCACCCTGAGTCTCCATAGTGAATTCCAGGTCAGCCTTGGCTAGAGTGCAACCCTGCCCCCCAAAAAACAAAAGAAAAAAAAAGCACAATTATATGATTTTAAAAGATTGATTTGTTAAATCATGAGCATAGTTTCTAGATACATATTGTTCATGAGGTAAAAATTAACAACCACATGGGGTCACTGGAGGAAGCAGTGACCACTCAGTCTACAATCCACGTTTTGAACACACATTGACTTCATAAATAATTTTATATTAGATGAACAATCTTTGAAATTCCCAACGAAGCTCAGTTACATAGTTTTGCTGTACTGTCTACTACCAAGCAGATATATAGCCCCATAAAAACAGACCACATCAGCTGTTTCTTTTCTGCTTTCAAGGACAACAGTCCAATGAGAAAACAAAAACAGTCAAAATCTATGTTGGTTCCATTTGAATTGGGCACAGTTTTAGTTTGAGAGAGGATGGTGAGCCTATAGATGTCAGAGAAATTGAGTTGATATGCACAAGAATCTGACATAAACATAAGCAGCTCTGCTGTGTGAAAACCCTGTAGCCAAGGTCCCAAAGGACACTTAGGTCAGTCATAGTTCAGGGCCAGCTACATTTTGTGCTCTGATTCCCACTGTGCTATGATCATCGAGTCCCTGCCTCCCTCAGGAAGCCCTGTTCTGTTTATTTTTATGATAAATATGTGACTCTCTGTTCACTAATTAAAAATTCAATATTCACTGAGTACAAAACTAATTAATAAAAAAATAAAAAAGTAATTATGTACTAGATACAAAAAGATTTTAAATAAAAAGCAATGATAAGCTGAAAGTATGAAGATAGACTAAAAATTCTATACCAAGTAAAATCAAATAAAACATAGACTGCAAAATTAATAATTAAAAAAAGAAAAAATTCAGTAATTAAAAAAAAAATAAAACTACCGACAAGGAAAACCATGGGTCTCTATGATATCATGACTCCATTAAATACCAAGTGAATGGAACTGGTGATAGTGACAAAACCAACAGAGAAACAGTCCTCATCTTGTCCAATCTAGTTTCTCGGTTCTCTAGGCTGATGGAGTGGTATAAGTGAATGATGCTAAATCCACTTGGGCAAAATAATGGACAACAAACCCATTGAGAAGTAGTGGTACAGAAATGGACAAATGGGAAATATTATACTCCAGTTCTCCTGTTTAATATGAGCATTTCATTGACAAACCTCAAAGGCTAGGACCCAAGAGTTAACAGGGTAAATAATATAAGGCTACTAGTCTCTGGAGCTTCCTTGTTGCAGATTGCATAATTGGCACACCCACAGACCTTGGTCTGTTGTAGAAAGACACAGTGATTTTTTTTGTTTGTTTTTTGGTTTTTTGAGGTAGGGTCTCACTCTGGTCCAGGCTGACCTGTAATTCACAATGTAGTCTCAGATGGCCTCGAACTCATGGCGATCCTACTACCTCTGCCTCCCAACCGAGTGCTGGGATTAAAGGCGTGTGTCACCACTACCAGTACTTTTTTTTTTTTTTTTTTTTGGTTAGTGCTTTTAATCTCTGGACAAATATTTGTTCCAGAGATCAAACTTTGATTAAAGTTGGAATTCCTTATTGTAGACTTATAGTGGGTAAAAGTTAAACCTTACCTCACCCAGGGTAGGTGGCACCGACCTGTAATCCCCAGATACTCAAAAAGCTGAAGAGGAACTGCAGTTTCCTAGCCTATGTTGGGCTACAGAATGAGGTTAAGTCTAGCCTAGACAAACTGAGCAAGTTCCTGTTTCAAAGTAAAAAGAAAAGAATGCAGGGAATATAGCTCAATGGAAGAGTGCTTGCTCATCATACACAAAGCTTTGGGGTCAATCCCTAGTATGTCAAAAATAAAAGTAAACAAAATCAACCTTATCCATTTTGGCTTATTTTATCAAACAAATACTTAATCATATATGCACCTAAACTCACAAAATTAATTGCACAGAACTATTATTGATGTTTGTATTTCAGTTGGCAAATGGATGGATTTATGGAGAAATATACTCAGACTCATCTAAGATTCAGCCTTTAATGAAGCCATATAAACTCTTATCTGAAAAGGTGAGAGTTTTTACTTAAGTTTATGAAGTATTAATTTTGGAAATTTTTATTGTATATTTTATTATTAAAATCTTCATTTCACCTTTATTTAAAGCTCCCGTATTTATCTTAAGTTTTGTCTTTTTCTTTCCATTTCCCTTTATTGTATTTTATAATGTATTCTCTTTCCTTTTAATATTTTCCTCTCATTTTGATATTTATTTGTCTCCCATACTTTTAAGAACCTCAGAAAATATTATGTTTAAGAAGTTTTCAGTAAGGGATGATAAACTAATATCTAATATTCTTACTATAGATAGTTTGTCATATATTTTACTTATCAGAGAGAAAATGGATATCTTAAATATAGCTTAATAAAACATTTTATAGCATGATATTGATTGTGAATACTTTTCTCTTCAGATAGTGGAAAATCCTTTACACCTGGACCACATAATTTTCACATCTTTAAAAATACTGACAATTTTCATATATGAATATAATGAAATTTGATAAGAATCCTCTCCAATTACCTTCTTTTGTCCTTGTCCTCTTCCACTGAACCTGTTCTTTTCTCCAACTAGTCCCTCTTTTACTTTGATGTTTAATTTTACTCTCTACCATCATCCATATGAAATGTTAAGGAGCTTGCTATGTCATATCTAGGCCATGTCATATCTAGAAAACATCATGCCAAAATACTCCTCCCCATCCTCTGGCCTTCTTCCGCTAGCACAATCTTCCCAAGCCTTAGAGGGTGTAATAGAGATGCCTCATTTATATGGAACACTCAACAGTCACTTATTCCCAGCACTTTAATGAGTTTTGAATGTCTCCAGTTATTTTCACATTTTACTCATTGTGTTTTTCCTTGTTGGTACCTGCAGAAGGTATGAGGATCTGGGGAGCCAAAGGAAACTGGCTGCCATATTGTGCTGGGACCCAGGACCCTTTGCAGTAGCTTTCGTGAGAATATATTCAGCATAGTTTCCCTCTTAGCATTTTACTTTTGTCTTACTTATAACAACCTATGATACACAGCTTTTAAATGAAGGCAGTGTATTTCAGAACAAATCATTCTATGCTTTTCATTTTCACTGTGATTTATAATACTCTTAATACTTTCTTTTTCCTCTAGGAAAAAGAAATTTATCGTTGGCCAATAAAAGAATCTTTAAAAACAATGCTGGCTTGGGGTTGGAGAATTGAGAGGACCCGAGAAGGAGACAGTATGGCTCTTTATAACCGAACTCGTCGTATATCTCAGACAAGCCAAGTAAGAATCACAATAACAAATGAACTGTTGTTTATATAATAATTATAGATGGGCATATATGTCTGTCATCCTGACTATGTGGGAGGCTAAGGCCGGAGTAGTACTTGGATTTGGGAGTTTGATATTAGCCTTAGCAGTGTAGCAAGACCCTATCACAAAGAATAATAATAATAACAAAACAATAGCAATTACTTTAATTATTAGATTTTTCAAAGCAAATAATTTTAAGCATTTGAAGCTAACACAATTTTAAAGGGGAAGTAAAAGACTGTTACTTTACCTTTAAAGGAAGCTTGAAGCATGATCAAAGTCCTGGTATCTATATATCTTGGCTAGTATAGAAAGTAGAAACCACCTCTGAGTTCCTGAAGTTTACCTATAAAGCCTGTCTCTGTTAGGGCTTCTGTGGGCCATGGCACCGGGGGTCCAAATCTAGACCCTATGGTGTAGTAAGCTGTATGTGCTTAGATACAGTGATAAGACCCTCTTTACTGTGGTTTTCCAGCTTGAATAAGAGCAACTGCGTTCAAAGACTGTTGGAAGGATAACATGTTTTATGTTGATTACTCTCTTCACAGAATGACTGACATATATTTCAATATTGGTCAACCATAATTCTTACCATGGGTGGGACAATAACATTTTTAATTCCTCTGTCTATAATGAAGAGCACAGGAAGGCATGAGTCTTGGTTTTAGGAATTTACCACTTTAGTATTTTGTAATTTTCATATGGGAAACAAGCATAAAGACACAAATAATGCCAGTAAAAATTCGAGAGCACATGCGATTAGAGTGTACTCAAACTGACTGGATTAGTCGTGAGAAGTAAGTAGAGAAAGCATAAAGGAATGTTGTGTTTTTACTTTCCTCATGGTTTTGACCAAGAAGCAACTAAAGGTAGGAAGGGCTTATTGTGGTTTACAGTTCAAAGAACAAAAAACGGCACAAAAGTATGATGACAGAATTGTGAGGTAGCTGGTGGTTTTGTGTCCCCAGGAAGGAAGGAGGAGTACATGGAATAAGTAGAGCTGTGCTGCCAATCCTTAAGGCCTACCCCTTAGTGACCTACTTCTTCCAGCAAGTCTTTACCTCCAAAGTTTCCACAACCTTCAAAAATAGCACTGCCAGCTACCAAAAAATGTTTAAGCACATGACCCTATAAGGGCCATTTTATGCCACCACCCCATGGTTCGTAATTAGCTTTCTGACCATCTGGATAGATTTCACTGCAACTTTTTATTCCCTCTCACATTTTAACTTTTAGCTTTGTATTCCCTATGATACAGTACAAATGTAAGATAAAGCTATTTTTAAAAATGAATAAAGTAAGCTAATAACTACAGTCTGAGAAAGATGGGAAGGACCTGCTTGTGGAAAGTCTTATCCATCTAGAATCAAATTGCAGGCTAGGGAGATGAATGATACAGTCTTCTGGCAGCATATACATTTCAGATCATGGTTGGGGCATTATTCTAAGCTTTTTTTGACTGACAAACAATATAGCAATCTGTTCCCTTGGATCTACATTCTAAATGTGGAAGGAATGATGAGCTTCCATGTGTAATGTTTTAGTGCATGATAGCTTATGGTACATTATGGTAGGCAGATGTCTTAACAGGAAAGGCTAACTAAGGTTCCAAGGGAGAATGGAACTGTATGGCAGTGAGCTACAACTGTGCTACTGAATTCAATTTTATTGAGCAGATAAATGAATAAACATATCTGAAAGTGATGACTGAGCTATGCAGAGCACTCCAAGAGGTGCACTTTTGCTATATTACACTGTAGCTTGGGGTAAGGGCAATGAGGAAGCTAGGAAGGCTGGAGTCAGATGGGCAATATGGAGACAGTTACGGGGATCTCAGGGACCTAGTCATGCAAAACCTTAAATACTGTTTTAAGGACTTTGAGCAGTGCTTTAGGTTAGGATTACTTTCAAATTCAGCTGTGCTGTTTACCTGTGGCCTCCACATGCAAATGTACACATATGCATATGCACCTAACATATGCATGCTCTCACATACATACAAGCACACATATACATGCATGCACACTATATACATACATATTACATACATATATGTATAAAAAACAACATTAGTTCTCTTTATCCTATCAGTTAACCCAGAAAGATATGTGTGAATATTGACCTCTTTGATAGCTTACTGCTAGGTAAGAAAGAAGAAATTTTTCTGCAGCTATGTAGGATTTATAAGAAACCTTTAAAGTCCACCTTGCATAAGGGGACACTTCACAATTTGGGGTTCATTATACACTTTGTTGATTCCTTGATTATTAATTACTGGATGGCTTATCAATACAATACTGGAAAGAATTATTTAATCATAAGTACCTTTCAAATCACAAATGTAATTTAATTAGTTAGATATATCTGTGAAGTCATTTTGTATTGATATCTGCCATGTTTTCCCTCAGATAATGTTATTTGGAAATTTGCCTTATATTTATAAAGTTTCATTTAGGACCCTTTCCACATGGTTTTTAATGAGAAACTATATTTATATATACAATCCAGGTCTCTGTAGATGCTGCACATGGTTATAGCCCACGAGCCATTGATATGAGCAATGTCACACTATCCAGAGACCTCCATGTAAGTATTCAGTTTTTGTAAAATTCTCTCTGAATTTTATTTGTAGAATTACGTACCATAACATTCCCTGTGTATTTTGCATTATGACTTATTTGAGCATGGTGGTCATATGAGTCCATAGGGTTTGTACCTATTATGTAGCCTAAATTTTCTAGTAGCATAAAAGCTGATATAGTAAGACCCCGAGTCTGCGCTTTCCCCCTCCATGGTGTCGGGTATTCCCTGTGATCTGAAAAGTTAATTACAAAATTTGAAGAATAACCAGTTAACAACTTCTATTTTTCTTTTTTAAAAAATGTGTACTTACTTGTGTGAGAGAGGGAGCGATTGAAAAAAGAGAGAGGGCAGGAGAGCAGGAGGGAAGGATGGAAGAGAGAGAGAAAGGTACATCTGGGATGCTTGTCACTATAAATGAATTCTAGATGCATGCAGTACATTGTGCATCTGGTTTTACTACATGGGTACTGGGGAACTGAACCCAGGCCAGGCCAGCAGATTATACAAGCAAGAACATTTACCCATCAGCCCAGCACCAATTCATAAGTTTTAAATACATCCTATTTTGAGTACTGTGATGAAATCTCTTGCCATCCTGTCCTATTGCACCTTGAACACCTCTGCTATGTATTTACTGTGGAATTTTACAGATAATTAAGTTTAAATGCCTCTGTATTCAAATTACAAAGAAGAATTTTGTGTTTCATTGTATTTTAAGTGTTCTTTTTTAGCACTGATACTCCACTTTACTCATTTAAGACATGTTTTGGTATTATATATTATCTTTTACTTACTGAATTGTAAATTGGCTCCTAATTATTCTCTGCATTTTAGGCTATGGCAGAGATGATGGCTGAAAACTACCACAATATATGGGCAAAGAAGAAGAAAATGGAGCTGGAGTCCAAAGGTAATATTTCCTAAAAACTCTTAAAAATTGCATTTACTATGGGAGTGTAGAGTAAGGATGGCATTAATTGTTCTTGTTTTGCACAAAACTCATTATACATAATAAGAATGTTTCCAATGTGCCTGCACTAGGTTCATGGTGGAAATTGTATACTTTTCTAGCTACTAATATATATTTACTTGTACCTCAGATATTTTTGAGGCAGGAGCTCGCTCTAGCCCAGGCTAATATGTAACTCTCTCTGTAGCCCAGGCTGACCTCAAACTCTTGGGTTTCGCCTACAGTACAGTACAGGGCATTGGGATTAAAGGTATGTTTGTCCACACCTAGATTCTATGCCTCAGAATTTCAATGACTTTCTCATCCATTTTACCATATAGATGTCTGTCTTTGTAACATTCTCTTTGTTGTGATCAACACATGACAAGCAATTTAAGGAAGGAAAGGAGTTGTCCTGGCTTACAGTTTCTTGGGATGCATTCCATCAGAGTGGCAAGACATGACAGTGGGAGAAGGAGGCAAATGGTCACAGTGTATCCATGGTTAAGTAGCAGAGAGACTGAACAGGAAGTTGAACTGGACTAGGTTACTTCAAGACCTATACTTAGATTCACTTCCACCAGCCAAGCTCCATATCCTGAGGGTTTTATAATTTTTTTCTAAATACCACCAAGAGCTAGGGGCCAAATGTTCAGACACATAATCCTGTAGTGAACATTTCACATTCAAACCACAGAAATGTCTATATGTATATGAACATTCAAGCATCTGATACTAGTATACAAGTATCTGAATTATTACTTGTCAGAGAGGGATATTAGTATGTTAATTAGCTCCCCAACCATGATCCTCATCTTCAACACAAATATCATTAATTTTATTGCATTTATTTCAGTTTTTTTCTTTTGCCCATTCATTTATGTTATTGTGTCTTTCATGCTGTGTTTGCTATTTTTATTTTCAGTACTGGAGACAGTACCCAGGACTACGTGCAGGCTAGGCCATTGGCTAGGCTGTGCATGCTTTGAAACTGAGCTATAGTCTCAGCCTTTTTTTTTAGTTTCTTAAGAAGATATTTTATTTATTCATTTATTTGAGAGAGAGAGAGAAAGAAAGATAAAGAGGCAGATAGAGAAAGAATGGGTATGCCAAGACCTCTAGCTACTGTAAATGAACTCCAGATACATGCCCCACCTTGTACATCTAGTTTACTGGGGTCTTGGAGAATGTAGCCTGGGTCCTTAGGCTTTGCAGACAGGTGCGTTACTGCTAAGCCATTTCTACAGCCCATATTTTTACTTTCATAAAAATATTTTATTTATTTGAAAGGGGGCACAGATAGCAAGAAAGAGAATGGGCACAGCAGGACCTCCAGCTGCTGTAAATGAACTCGACACATGCCACCTTGTGCATCTGGCTTATGTGGGTTCTGAGGAATTGAACCTGGGTTCTTTTGTTTTGCAGGCAAGCACCTTAACTATTAAACCATCTTTCTTACTATTTACTTTGAGATAGGGCTTTACTAATTTGCTCTGGCTGGCCTTGAACTCATTCTGTAGGCCAGAAAAGCCTTGACCTGTAGCCTCCATAGTAACTTGTATCCTTTCTTTCTCTCTGTTTTAAAGCATTAAAATGACTTAATATTCTTTTAGTCATTTAGGAAATTTTTCATCATTAATTTGCATAACTTTTCTTCATTTTGATGTATTGTATACTAATGGCCTCTTTTATTATTTATTTTGTATTAGCCTACCACATATTGGAATGTGAGTGTGTGGGCCTGCATTTGCATGCATGTTTATTTGTATAAATCAGAAATACTCAGACACACAATTTCATTTATAACCATTCTAATCTTATTCATTATCCCTGCATCTGTTGGTTAGATGCACCTGGTTATAGAAATCTAAACATTGTAATGAATGCAAGCATTATTAATAGAAATAAAGGAGTGGGGCCTGGATGTGCAGGTCAGTGCTCGAGTACTTTCCTAGAATGCACAATGCTCTTAAGTCAATCCCCAGTAATGTGATTAAGAGAAAAAAAAAAAAAAACACAATAGAAATAAAAGAAGTTAAAGTCTCCAAACTATTATCGTTGCTCCTGAACTAGTGCAAAATGTCAAAAGCTTGCTATCATCTTGACCATCACCTAGCACTCCTTAGCTGTCTGTATGAACAACTTCATAAGACATAACCAATGTGAATATGTCTGGGGAAGCATCCGAGGAATTACTACATATTCATTTTCCCCTCTAAAAAGCTAGTTCCATTCTCCTTAGCACATTGACATGCACATGATCTGTGGGAAAGATGAGGGGCGGAAGAGCAAGATGGAATCCCTGCAGGAACACTGCCATTAAGAGGTACAACAAAGATTTAAGTTTAGTCTTTTGGCTGACTCCAAAATATGTGCTTTTCCTGCCCATTTAAGCAGACAGCCAGTAAAGTAAGAAAAGTTTCACAGTAAAAGACACTTTGTATTCTGAAGTTTTAAAAATTATTTATTTATTTTAGAGATAAATAGACACACACACACACACACACACACACACACACACACACAGAGGGGCATATAGAGAGAAAGAATGTGTGTCCTGGAGGCTCCAGCCACTGCATACAGACTCTATATGCATGCACCTGTCTTATATGGGTCCTGGGGAATTGAACCTGGGTTCTTTGGCTTTGCAGGCAAGTGCCTTAACCACAAAGTCATCTCTCCAGCCCATTCTTAAGATTTTAAAGTGATAGATATTACTTTGTTTACTTCCTGCTCTTCTCACTTCCCCCAGGCTCCCATTGACATATGCCTTCACATCATCCAGATTAATATGAATCCCACTTGGTGCAGGTGGATGATGCTTTTGATGTGTAGTTGGATTTGGTTTGTGAGTATTTTGTTCAGGATCTGTGCATCTAAGTTCATTACGGAAATGGGCTGGTAGTTTTCTTTTCTTGTGGCATCTCTGCCTGGTTTTGGGATTAGAGTTATACTAGCTTCATAAAAGGAGTTGGGTAGCTTTCCCTGTTGTTCAATTGTGTAGTACAGTTTAAGGAAGATATGTTTGAGTTCTTCCATGAAGGTTAGATAAAATTCAGCTGAGAAGCCATCTGGCCCTGGACTCTTCTTTTGAGGTTTTTTTTTTTTTTTATTACTTTTTCAATCTCCATGAGTGTGATGGGTTCATTGAGGTGATTAATCTGCTCTCAGTTTAGCTTTGCTAGATGGTATGTGTCTAGGAATTTATCCATCTCCTCCACATTATCCAGTTTTCTTTCCTTCTGGAGCTCTTTGGGTTGGATTTTTCTTGTTTATCCAGTGCCTTTAGGTAGATGGTTAGGTTATTGATTTGGTATCTTTCTGTCTTTTTTATGAAGGCATTGAGTTCTATGAATTTTCCCCTGAGGACCACCTTCATTGTGTCCCATAAGTTTGGTATGATGTGTTCTCATTGTCATTCAATTCCAGGAATTTCGCAATTTCATTTTTTATTTCATCCATTATCCATTTATTGTTTAAGAGTGTGCTGTTCAGTTTCCAGGTGCTATTGGGATTCTTGGTGGGTCTTTGTTGTTGATTTCTAGCAATATAGCATTGTGATCTGATATCATGCAGGGAATTATGTCTGTGGATTTTGGTGGAAAGTTCTGTAGATGTCTGTTAGGTCTAATTGATCCATGGTTTTGTGGAGCTCTCTTACTTCCCTGTTGATTTTCTGTTTGGATGATCTATTACTGATAATGGTGTATTGAAGTCCCTAGCTATGATGGTGTTGGTGGCCTTTTCTGTTTTATTGTCAAGTAGGTTTTGTTTTATGAACTGTGGTGTCCCTGTGTTTGGTGCATACAGATTTATGATTGTAATATCCCCTTGATGGATCGTTCCCTTGATAAGTAGGAAGTGGCATTCTTTGTTTGTTTTTTTTTTTTTTTTTTTTGATTATATAGCTACACCTGCTTGTTTCTTATTCCCATTTGCTTGGAATATTGTCTTCCACCTATTTACCCTGAGGAGGTGTCTGTCTTTAGTGGTGAGGTGGGTTTCTTGAAGGCAACAGATTGAAGGGTCTAATTTTTTGATCCATCTTGTTAGCTTGTATCTCTTGATGGGTGAATTAAGGCCATTAATATTTAGGGTGATGACTGTGAGATTTGATTTGATTTCTGCCATATTGTGGTGATAGATGTGTTTTCGTGTTTTCATGGGCTTTGAAGTTTTTTGTGCCTACTCTGGGTTTGGTTGTTGTGATCTGCTTCTTGAAGGCATTTGAGTTTGATTATTTGTTTCTTCTTTGTGGAGAATTTCCTGACATACTCTCTGTAGGTTTGGTTTTGTGTTCATATAATTGTAAAGCTGAGTTTTTTTGTGGAAGGTTTGTCTGTCACCATCTATTATGAGGGATACTTTTGCTTGGTAGAGTAGTTTGGGTTGGAATCCATATGTTTTTCACTCCAGGTCCTTCTAGCTTTCAGGGTTTCCATTGTGAAGTCTGAAGTTATTCTGATGGGGTTATCTTTGAAAGTGATGAGCTGTTCTTCTGTAGATGCTTTTAGGATTTTCTCTTTGGTGTCAACGTTTATAGAATCTTAATGATAATATGTCTTGGAGAGTTTCTCCTTTGGTCCAGTCTGTTTGGAGTTCTGTTGGCTTCTTGTATCGTGATGTGCCTTTCTTTTAAGAGACTGGGGATGTTTTCTTCAATTATTTTGTTAAATAAGTTCTCCATGCCTTTGGTTTGAAATTATTCTCCTTCTGATGTTCCAATGATTCTGATTTTAGGACGTTTAAGTGTATCCCACAATTCCCTCATGTTCTGTTCACAGGAACTTTTGAACTTACTGAAGTTTTTAACTCTCGAACTATTTCTTCCATCTTGTCTTCCTGATCAGAGTTTCTGTCCTCCACTTCACTGACTCTATTCTTGAGAGCCTCTAGAGAGTTTTGGACGTGTTCAATTATGTTTGCATTTTCTACTACTTTTCTGTGTATCATTTCCATTGGTCTGTCAAGCTCCCTTTTCATATCATTTTCTGATTTTCTTGATGATCCTTGGAATTCATCCTTGCATTTCTTTATGTTTTCATTTAGTGTGGCTAATTTTTAAGGTCCTCCTTTTTTTCACTCTCCCTTAAATCCCTTAATTCTCTTTGAAATTCTTCCAATGTTTTATCAATTTGTTCTAGCTTAGTGATGGTAGCATCCACATGGTTGTAGGTCCTTTGTTGCTTTCCTGCAAGTTCTATCAGTAGGTTGGTTAGGGTTGCATTGCTCATAGCTTCAATTTGATGTTCTGATCCTGATGGTTCTATGTTTTGGTTAGATGTATTATTCATTGTAGAACTAGGGGATCTAACTGGATTTTCTTGCATTTTATTTTTCATGTTATTTCTTTTGCGCTGTGCTCTGCTGATTACAGTGTATGGGCACGTAGGTGGGTGGTCAGCATGTGCTCTAGTGCAGTGGGAATCTGAGGTAGCCTGGGGCAGTTGCCAAGCAGCCTGGGCTTTGGCTCCTACTTTCCAGAGCTGCCTATATACTGCCTGACAGGGAGCCAAAGTTGCCTGAATTCTCAAGTGGTAATATGCCAAAGCTGCCTGCATTTGAGCTTGGAGGGGGACTGAGGTACCAAGGCCTGAAGCAGCCCAAACTCTGGTTGGGAACACTGGGACCCCGAAATAGTCTGTGCTCCCCTGTCTCAGGAGAATGGGGGCTAGCCGGGAAAGCACATGAACTGGCGCAAGCCAGAGACACAGTTTGGGTTTGTGTGGCAGTTGCTGTGGGACTGGACTCACTGAATGTGCAGCAGCAGGAGCAGTAATGTGGGCAAATGTGCAGATCAGTTTAAGCTTCCTCAGTGGTGGTGGGCCTGGGCACAGCAATGGGGAGTGGCAGCAGCGGGGTGCAGGACAGGGCATGGTGGTGGTTTGAGGGACTGCAGGGGGCTCTGGAAGGGGTGCAGGACCCTGCCTGGGATGGCGGCAGGGCGCAAGACGGGGCGCGGGACAGCAACGGGCATGGGACATGACACGCGACAGTGGCAGGATGCCAGATGGGGCGCAGGACTGGCAGGGCACAGGACGGGGCATGGAATGGTGCCAGGATATGGGACAGGGTGCAGGACTCTGTGCAGGACTGGCGGGGCACGGGATGGGATGTGGGATGGCAACGGGAAGCGGGATGGGGCACAGGACCATGGGCAGGACCAGCAGGGGTGCAGGATGGGGTGCGGGACAGTGGTGGACATGGGACAGGGCACAGGACTGTGTACAGGAGGGCGACGGGGCACGGGATGGGACAGAAGGTGGTGGGGCTTGGTACGGGTCACGTGATGGTGGCGGGGTGCTGTGGGATGGTGTGCGGGACAGTGATGGGGCACGGGAAAGTGGGGGGGGGGACGCAACAGCTATTTAGTGAAATGGGTGGCCTACCCGCCCTCAAGGGGATCTGCAATTCCCTGATTTCTCCCCTTCTGCGCCCCCCACTGACAGGAAGACCCAGAAAACCCTTAATTTCTTGCCTTTTCTTCCCCGGGATTTGCAGGGCAGCTAGACGATTGTCATCTTGGCCGGAAGTCCTATTTCTCTTTTCTTATGAATATTCATTGTACATCATCCTGTGTTGAACAATAACATTTTCTTTTTGTTTGTTTGTTTTTTCGAGGTAGGGTCTCACTCTAGCCCAGGCTGACCTGGAATTCACTATGGAGTCTCAGGGTGGCCTTGAGCTCATGGCAATCCTCCTACCTCTGCCTCCCAAGTGCTGGAATTAAAGGCATGTGCCACCACGCCCAGCAACAATGACATTTTCATGCCAGCATGCAGTGTGTATTGAACATATACTTTCCCCATCCCACCTTCCCCCTTCATGACCTTACCCTCCTCATGAATTTTTTGTTGTTCTTCTTGAAAACAAAGTCTTGAACTTGCTATGTAGCTAAGGATGACCTTGAACTCCTGATTCCCTTGCCTTCACTTCCTAAGTGATGGGATAACAGGCTTGTGTCTACATGCTTAGTTTATTCTTATTACATTATTTATTTTACATATTTTCCAGAAGTTCTATTAAGGAGAATAATACTTCTAATATTCTTCACAAAATAGTTATTCCAGAAACTTAAACTCACTCTCTCTAGAAATTACTAACCAAACGTTTTTAATTTTTCAAGTATTGGATATTAAGAGTGATCAACTTCTGGGCTGGAAAGGTTGCTTAGCAGTTGAGGTCCTTCCCTGTGAAGCTTAATGACCCAGTTTGAGTCCCTAGACTCCACATACACCAGATGCACAAGGCGGCTCATGCGTCTGGAGTCTGCAGTGGCTAGAGGCCATGGTATGCCCATTCTCTTCCCCTCTCACTCTCTCTCAAATAAATAAACAAATGATTAAATTAAATATTTTTTTTTTAAAAGAGGGTAATCAACTTTCAATTTAGGAATCCTATATGTGTTCTCTTTGTACTTTTTGTTTGTTTTTTGTTTTTGGAGATAGGGTTTCACTCTAATCCAGGCTGACCTGGAATTCATTATGTAGTCTTAGGCTGATCTCGAACTCATGGTGATCCTCCTATCTCTGCCTCTTGACTGCTGGGATTAAAGGCCTGCACTACCACACCCATCCACTCTTTGTACTTTTAGTATTTTTGTTTATTTATTTGACAGGGAGAAAAGAAAAGAGAGAGAGAATAGGTATACTATGACCTCTTGCCAATGAAAATGAACTCCAGAAGTACAAGCTACATTGTGCTTCTGGAATTTCATAGGTACTGGAATATTAAATCAGGCCAGATGGCTTTACAAGCAAGCACCTTTAACAGGTGAACCATCTCCCCAGTCCTCACTTTGTATTTATAAAAAGAATGTACCACACAATATTCTCTGATCTAGGAGATGCAACTAAAAATTCCTTATGCAATACAGTTTTGGTCTTCTTTCTGTGGGACAAAAAAATAAAGATTTCTGGAGCTTATAATTTTCCTAGACCAAAATGTACATGTATGTTGTGATATCTACTGACAATCTTTAATATGATGCAGAGCCAGGATTTGTTTGAATAAAGGTTGCCCTTGTTTTCTCTCTAATGATTACATAAATAACTGGCACTCAATATAACAAATATATGTGTGCTCATGTTTGAAATTCCTATTAAATTAAACCACATACAGGGTTGGGAAGATGGCTCAGTAGGTAAAGTGCTTTCCATGTAATCATGAGGACCCAAATTCAGATCCCCAGTACCCACATAATAGCTGGACATGTTCATACATACTTAGAAATCCAAGCAGAGACAAGAAGGTAAATAGGGTAGGCTAGCTAGTCCAGCCAAGTTGGTGAGCTCTAGGTTCAGTATGAATCCAATTTCAAAAATAAGACTAAAGGGTTTCATCAGTTAAAGACCCTCACTTATAAAGCCTGACAGCCTGGGTTTAATTCTCCAGTACCCATATAATCCAGATATACAATGTGGTATATGTGTACAGAGTTCATTTGCAATGGCAAGAGGCCCTGGAATACCTATTCTTTCTATCTCTCTCTGCCTACAAATAAATAAATAAAAATATTTTAAAAATAAAAGAGATAATAACTGAGGAAGACACTAGAAATTTCTCTGTGTGCTCCACAGAAACACATGAGCATGTGCACTCATAAACACGCATATCCCCATACACATACAAATACATACATATGAATATATACCACACATGCATAAAAAAGAATTCAAATGCATAGTTATTTACAGACAATAAAGGGAGGAAGGTCTTATATAAGTTTTATATGCTCTGTGGCTTATTAAATATTATAAACGGTATTTCTTGGTGTAAGCACGTTTGGTCTGCGTGTCATCTCAGATGATATTGTAGCTACAGTAGTGTGTGCTTGTCTAATTGTTCTGTAGGAGGTGGAAATCATCCCCTGTTGGTGCCTTATGACACTCTGACTGCCAAAGAGAAAGCCAAGGACAGAGAGAAAGCCCAAGATATCCTCAAGTTCTTACAGATTAATGGTTATGCTGTATCCAGGTAAACATTTGTTTCAGAAAACAATATTTAAAACTGCATCACATTTTATGCTGAAAATGATCTCAGTGATCTATTTAAATATATATAGTATATTCAAAATATAAGTCAGAGACATTAATGCTCTTACTCAGTTGCCAACTGCATTCATTACTTTTTGTTTCTGTGACAAAATACCCAATGAAAGCACATTAAAGAAGGAAGTGTTGGTTTTGCCTTACAGTTTGAGGTTACAGTCCATCATGGGGAAGGTACAGTGGAAGGAGTATGAAACAACTTGTTACATTGTATCCATTGTCAGGACACAGAGAGTGATGTATGGAGCTGTTGAACTCAATTTCTTCCTTTCTATTCAGTTCAGGATCCCAGCTCATGAGATGGTTTAGTTTATATTTAGATTGTAGTTACTTTCTCATTGCTGAGATAAATACCCAAGCAGAAACAGTTTATGGGAGAAAGGGGTTTATTTCAGGCTTACAGATTCCAGGAGGAAGTATCATTGTGGCTGAAGATGCTGACTCTCTTCCATAGATCCATGGCAGATAAAGAATACCAACAGCCAGCAGACAGGAATAGCCAGAGCTCAAACTAGCTTTCCACACACCTAGAAGAGCTGTATTCAAGATCCTACCCCAGTGACACACATTTTCCCCAGAGGGACTTCTAGCCTTGGAGACTCAAGTCAAAATTTCAGTCTTAATCATAAATATCTCAGGCTATGGGGGTCATACATTCACATTCAAACCACCATAGGTTGGGTCATCCCATTTCAAGTAACCTAATCTAGAAACTTTCTCACACACATACCCAGAGATGGATCTCCATGGCGAATCCTGATCCTGACAAGCTGACAATCAGGACAAACCATCACACATCACAGTTATGACATAGCATGTTCAGAGTCCACGCCAGAGACATTAGTGCCTTCGTTGGTCACCATATAACAAGTCCTCTGGCTACTTATATTCTGATAGTTGGACAACCCCACAAATTCTGTTTGAAAAAGTCAATGTTTTACTAATTTTCATAGTAGTATATGCAAATTATTCCTATAATGGTAAATCTCATTTTTGCTGTAAGCCATAAGAAAATTAGATAACCTTCAAAATGTTTATTATGATTTTTGTTTTTATAAAATTTTTTCTTCTATGAAATGTTACATATATTGGCTTCTATATTTCATTTTTGCTTCTTCTAGAGGATTCAAGGACCTGGAGCTGGACACACCTTCAATTGAGAAACGATTTGCTTACAGTTTCCTCCAGCAGCTGATCCGCTATGTGGATGAAGCTCATCAGTACATTCTAGAGTTTGGTAGGTAGCTGCTCCTCCTAGCTTTCGTTATTCCTAGTTCTTGCAGCATCGGGTGTCTAATAATACCCACCCATTCATCCATCCTTCCCAATACCAAGTAAGGTATAACTGTTATGGGCAACTAACTCACCCAGAACTAGCACCAGAGACAGAGTGGAGAATCACAATGAACATTTATTATCACACCAGCAAAATCCCAGAGCAATCTCTTCCTGAGCAGTGAGCTCTAATGGCTCAAAGTTTTTATTTTATTTTTATATTTTTTTGATTTATATCTTTTTTTATTAGTTTTGTACTCAGTGAATACAGTCAAGTTGGTGCCATGGTTAGCCTCATCCCTGTCCTCCTCCCTCCACAAGGACCCTCCTTGTTGAGGTATGTAGTTCGTGCATTGTGGGGTAAGCCATCAGTTATGGGTAGGAGGAAATGTCTCTGTGTGTCACGACCTAACGTGTGGCTCTGACACTTTCCGCCCCCTCTTCCACAAGTTTCCCTGAGCTATATAGAGGCAGTATGACAGGCAGTTTGACATCATTTTGAGTTTTTTATATTATTGAATTACACTTCTAGGCTATGTGACTAGGAGTTACAAATAGAAAATTATAGAAGTGCAAGAAAGTTTGCCTCTAGCTATACTAATTAGGTAGCATATAATAGGCAGGATGCAGCTGCATAGATTGGGAGAAGATTCAGGGACATGTCAACCTGATAAAGGCTTGTACAATAGAAGCTTTAAAGCAAGGTATGGCTTTGGGACAAAGGGGCTTTAGAGCATCATTTATGACTGGTTTCTCTATCACATGTCTTCCAAAGAACAGCCAGTAAGCAAGCTAGTTGCTTGAGATGGGGTAAAACTTTCAGAACCTGAAAAGAAAATAATCTCAACTTGGTTTTAATCCCTTGGGAGGCAGAGATCAGAGGATCACTGTGAAATTAAGGTCAGCCTGGGTTTGAGTGAGATGCTACCTCAGAAAATTTTCCAATATCGTGTTATTGATTCCAATTTACAGATTTTTTTTTCTCCTTATGTGTATTGGTGTTATTGGTTTCTCACTTTGAAAGCTATATTGGGAAGAAATTACAATTTTGAAGGCAAGTAAAACTAATTAAACTACTTGTGTTACTTATTGGAAAAGAAAATCCTGAAATTCTATGGACTCTCAGATTTTCTGAACACATTAAAGGAATTGGATTTGGCAGTCATAGGGACACCGTTATATCTAAGCCTCTGCACTACAGGATACTTCATGACGCTCTTCTGGTGCCATGAGAGAACTGCTCCCATCGGTCAGGTCATTGTCAGCTCATGACTTTGAAGTCTCCGATTAGAGCAGGCAACAGCAGCCTGCCCCCACCCTGTCATTCAGAGACCCACCACAGTTGCCCTAGCTATTGATGCTCACTCTCCTGCCAGACCACCTCCCATCCCTGGCTGGTCATAAGACTGAAGGATGCAGTCTGTTCAGATTTGGAAATATAGATGCTTTGCTGGTTCTCCTTTCAGATTTGTTTTGCTTTCTTTTAGACAGGGTCTCCTGTAGACCATATCCCAGGCTGTCCTTGCACTCCCTATATTGTACAAATGACCTTGAACTTTTGATTCTCCTGACCCAATTTACATGTGCTAGGATGACAACAATATACCATGCTTAGCTCCTCTTTATATTTTTTCACTCCCAAAGTTTTTTTTTTTTTTTTCTTTTGTTTGTAATGCCCATTCTTTCTCTTTCAACATCTGATCTGGGCCCATCACCCTCCGGCCCTCAGCTGTGTTCTCCTTGGCCTGTAGATTTAGACTAGTTTCTGATACTTCACCAAATTAATTCTTGAGGACTTTTGAGCTGTGTTATTTTCTTATTTCCAGTCTCCTGAATTCTAAATGCATGAAAGATTTTCAAGTTGAGTGTCATTCTCAAAAAATTAATTTTATTTCAACTTGTCTCTTTATTTACATTCCAAATGCCTTCTGTTTTCTTCTTAGTCACTTTTTTCATGAAAGCTAACTATACAAATTAATTTATGATGCATGTTTTCTGTGCATGCGTCTGTGGTTTTTTTTTTTTTCCGTCTCTTTTTGTTTTGAGACGAGGTCTTGCTCTATTTCCTCAGACTGGCACCTGGAAACCTTCTTGCTTTCACCCACCTTCCTGGTGCTTTTTAATTATAGCTTAATTTGTGTTTTTTTTTTTTTTTCTGATAGGATCTCATGTGGCTGTGTTAACCTGGTATTTATTGTATACCAGGGTGACCTTGAACTTGCAGCAGTAATACTGCTTCAGTCTCCTAAGTACCAGGATTACAGAAGAACCCTGCCACAACCAGATACAACTATAAAGTTTTAAAAATAGGATCCCTAATTCATCACTAATAAGCAGCTAAAATAGTTTGTGTTAATAAGATTCTATCTATGGAAGTAATGAGGCACAGGTGAATCTTTGAAGCTTTATGTACAAAGTTAAATATTAAAATTTTGCTCTTCATTTAGAAGGATTTGATGTGGGTAGTAACACCAGGATTCAGTGTCCTCCCTCTTCAACTCCCCATCACTCTCTGTCTTTTTCTTACTCTGTGTCTGTCTCTTTAACTTCCTGGGAGTAAGACAAAAGAAAGAAGAAAAATCATTTGCAGGAGGGAATACATTTTCTTTTTCAACTTTCACATGGAGAGAAGAAACACATTTGAATGGTGGCAATGTGTTTAGGTCTTAATTACACTTTATTCATATTTCTAAATAATCCGTGGAATTCTGTGTTAGTAAAAAGGGAGTAGTGAGACCCTTGCTTCAAGGCCTCTTCACGCACTTGGTATACTTCATCCTTTCTACAAGGTGAAGGACCTTTTTAAGCTACTAAAAGGTACAAGAACCGAGCCCAAACAACTTTTTTTTTTCTTTTTTTTTTTTTTTTTTTTAGTGATTTCTGACATTGCACCTAGCCTTTTCAGATGGTTGAAAATAAGTGATAAGTTACTCAGGCAACTTGGTGAGACCTTATCTCAAAATAAAAAGTAAAAAGGAGGCTGAGATGTAGCTTAATGATAGAACACATGCCTAAAATGTACAAGGTCCTAGGTTACATCCTCAAGTACAGAAAAAGAATGCATTTATCTTGTTCTGACATTACAAAATAGTATCTATATTTCCTAAATTGTCCTGAATTTGTATGTAAGATTTGATGAAATACATCTCATTTTTTCTACTTGTAGTTGTAAAAGAACTTTTTAAAGTTCAAGTCAGTTTGATTCTTATGTTTATTTCAAATGTTTTAACTCTTCAAAATATTCTTCAAATTGCCATGACTATTATAGTTTGTTCTTACCTCTCCTACATATGTGTGCATGAACATCTTCCATACCTTTGAAGGAAGAAAGCAAACCCACTTTCCAAGATAAGGACACTGGATCAATTGAGTCTTAACCCTGTTTCATTTCTAGAACATGAATAAAACATGAGTGTCTTTGATTTACTTATGGAAAATATCTTTTGATACTGGTCAAAACTCCCTTGTTTAGCATAATCCTAATTTTGCAGCTGAATGTTCAGATTGCTATCCCCTTCGTTGTTGTGAGTCCGGACTTGTTATAACTTTCAAGGCATTTGATTTGAAAGCTAAAAGGAAGACTGACTGGATGGATGCAAAGTAGTCAGCAGGAAGAGGAAGGTGTAGGGGAAAGCAAAAAGGGAGGGAATAAGTAAAAACTAATGACATATGTAAGAAAGAAATATAACAAAACCTATTACTTCATATGTTAATTCTTATATGAATATAAACCAGTCTTGTTTTTGTCACATATAAGGCTTACATCCTGGCTAACTATGTACAGCAGTGTATACTCACTTGTCTCACTACCACCAGCTTTGAAAAATGTGGGACTTTGACTTTTGTCTACTTTCTCTTGATGATGTATTAACAAGATCTCAGGTTACATGGGGTAAATTTGCATTCATAAACCTAAGTATGATCTGGCCTCAGTAAGTGTTTTCTTTGGATTTGAGTATTTTTAAAAACCTGTTTTCCTCCCTAATTTACATTTCTTGAATGGATTTTACATTTAGCAATGCATTCCAAGATGTGTATTTTGGGTATCTAGAAATGTCAGAAGTGCAATATGAACCAAAAAATCTCTTCCTGTCTACAGATGGTGGCAGCAGAAGTAAAGGAGAACATTTTCCTTATGAGCAAGAAATCAAGTTCTTTGCCAAAGTACAGTATATAATCCATCCTGTTTATGCTTCAATATGTGTGTTTTCAAAATATACTCATTAGATCGTTGTCGTGTTTCAGAATGTACTTGTCTATAAATGTTCATTTCCAACACATAAATATGCTCTGGCAGAAAAATAACTGCATGAGTCATGTGGGGTGGATTTTCTGGTAGCATTCTTGGTCACACTTAAACTCACTCAGCATTCCCTACCATATTCCTCAAATGATTTTTGTTCTATAAAAATTCCAAGTTTGAGTTGTTTTATTTATTTACCTACAAAATGTTAAACTTAACAAATGTTCTTTTTATAAAGAGGGAAAGCATTAGATAATGTATGAATAAATATACAGCATGAGATTGACTGTAGATTTTATATTGTGGTATCTAGGTCCTACTTACTTTATAGATGAGTAAAATGAGGCTCAGAGCATATATTACTTATATGCAAAGTATATCCCATTGTTATCATGAATCCCATTTAATAAGAATTTATCAAGGATTCCTCATATTGCTATGACATTTATCACCTCCTTCAATCAAGAAAGGAAGAAGATGAAAAGGGTACCAAGTCTCCCTATTGGGCTCATTCACTTCCTCAGCATTCACTCTGCTCAACTCCTGTGTCAGACAATAGCGTCTGGCTTCTGGAATGTCAAGAGTATATATTATCTTTGTGTAAGTGCCTGTTGACAATACCTGGCATTTAACCTGATGACTGAATTACCACTGTTAACATTCTTTCTGTTGGTGGTTATTCCAGGTCATTTACTATAAATATCACATTTATGGATTTAAAACTAGCATGCTTTTGATTGATATTTGTCTTCTATTATGTTTCCAGAATTATACCCTAAATTGTATAGATTATTTTTTTTTCTTTCTATTCAGCATAACACTCAGTCTGTACAAGTCATCCAGGGAACTAGGTTGTGCCAAGATTCACACTGTCAATGATAGAGCTAAACTGACCAATCATTAGTCTCCACTCAACTGTAACCCTATTTGAGTCAGTTCTCAGGATGGTGTGAGGTTCATGCCTCTATACATACTTTTTAAATGCCCACCTACTCAGTATTCCTTGTAACTTTGTTTGCTGATGCTTAACATGGCTTACTTTCTATAATTCATTCCCTTGCCATATTTGCTGAGTACCTACTGTTAACCAAACTTTAAATCCAGACAATAGCACAACTTCCAAGGAAGCTTGATAAATGCATGTGTATTAGTCATTATGGAACTTTTACATTCCATGTGGTAGGAAAATGATGCATTATGACAGACAAGTTTGAATACTTGTGATGTCATAATTACTTTTTTTCATGTGCTCATTCAGCAAATACTCATATAATACTCTTAACATGAGATTCTGTGAGAAGCAAACTACATCAAATAGCAACTCTAGTGTCTGGGAAAGGACTATGATGTGCCACAAATTTTATAGTGCTTCTTTGTGTTTTGTGCCATACAAGCTGCTAGGGAGAGAGACTTTTTTCCAAAAGCCATACATATAAAATGAGCAATTAGCAAAGATATTGGAAGAACAGAATAGATGGGATTCCCCTTATTTGCAGGAGCTAACAAAGGCTTAATTAATGAAATGCCCCTGAGATAAAGTCTGGAAAACAGAGTAACAATGGAGAGTGTGAAGACCATTTTACATGGAGAGACTCACATGTACCAAGCCATGATCCTTTATATCAGGGTCAATTTTGTACAGAATTTCGACCTGGGCTTTGAGGAAGGGTTGGTAAGGGGGACACTGTAGGCAAGCAAGTGCCAGTGTGGCTTAGAGTGAGTCCTCCATTTCACTGTTTCTATTTGATATCTATAATGCAGAAATGATGGAGGCTCCATGCATAGTAGATATGAAGCCAAATGGCATGGTACTGCATTCCTTGCACTTCTCATATACAGTAGGGACCCAACATTTGGTTACCATGGGTGATTTTAGAGCCTATTTCTCATTGAGCTGTATTGTATGAAAACATTAGGTATATCACATTATTAGAAACTAAGGAGAACAATTTCAAATACTTGAAAATCTTAGAAAAGAAAAGGAAAGGTGCTCTGTTTTCCATAGTCTCATTCAACAAACCCTGCATCTTCCTCCTATACATGTGCCATGGGTGGGGTGGGAATGCAAAATCTGAAATGGCATGGGCATAAAATTTCCCCAAGTGTTCTCTCTGTACATCTGTTTTCTTGTCCTTTCTTTCAGGTTGTCCTTCCTTTAATTGATCAGTATTTCAAAAACCATCGTTTATACTTCTTATCTGCAGCAAGCAGACCCCTCTGTTCTGGAGGACATGCATCAAGCAAGGAAAAGGAGATGGTGACTAGGTAAAGAGCCATGATCATACCTCCTTATAATAGAGTTCCTAATGTTTGCATTTGGAACAGAGAACCTAGAGACCTTGAACTGGGATGGTGGGAAGAGTCTCCTCCCCTCTCCTCTAGTGACTTGTCCTCCCAGAATTCATTAGGCAGGGAAAGCTTCTGTGACTTAGGTGTTCTAGACATTGAGATCCTTTACATTGCTACTGACTGTAATCTTGGAGTGAGATAAAATATACAAGATGGAATTGATAAGTGTTCCATTTTTAGGCCAATCAAAATGATAAACACAATCCACAGGTAAAAATCTGGGGAAGCATTACCACATTTGTGCTCATGAAGAATGGCATTTTTAACATTTTTGACATGTTTTCTTGAAAATATAATATTTTGATGGGATTTTATTATTTAGCAAGGTGATATCCCACTTAAATACATTCATTTTTTAAAAAACTTCAAATTATGACCCAGCTTGGAAGACAATAAAGTAAAAGTACTTTCATTTTGAACATTTTGGCCCATGCAACTCCAGCTGGCATCTTGGAAATATCTTATTGTTTGTATTTAAGACCAAGTTTGAGATTGTGTGTGTGTGTGTGTGTGTGTGTGTGTGTGTGTGTGTGTGTGCATGTTTCTATTGGAAACCTAAGGTCAGGTTACTCAGAACTCTGCTAGAACTTAGCACACATGGGGATTACATTGTTGAATTAATCTACCTTTTGTTACATATTGCTCAAAATCCATACCAAAGTTTTAGAATGTAATTGAATAAAATTTCTATAAAGACAACTGAACTACATAAACCATGTACAGAACAGTAGAGAAGCACTTTTTGTTGACTTTCATACTATGTGAAGTGTCATGTCAATGTATTAGATAGAGTGAGATGTGACTGAGTGGAGAGATAGTGGAGAGAAATTAAGATTTCTGCCTTGTATTGTGTTGACAGATGCAACTTGCATGGAATTTCTCATTTTTTTAATTTGTTGTCTATTTTATTGGTAGACCAACAGTCTGTCATAAGATGAAAGAAAGCATTAAAAATGCCACCAAGCTTTCCTGAATAATAATTTTCCTGTAAGATAGATAAAGCACTGTATGCACCACAAAGAGAGGCAACACAGTAGTATAACTTGTTCCACAAGCTGTCACTAGATGGGGAGGCAGTATGGTGTCCCTTTCCATGATGTGACATCCTACCTCTGTCCACTTGGCCATGGCCTTGGTTCCTACCTTCCCTCTGAGGGAAGAGGTGGTACTGCAGCAATTCTAATGTGCAATCCACCTCTTTTTGTCTTTGTTCCTGTGGATTTTGAGGCCCCAAAATGGAGGCTTTGAGATCCCATAGAATATGAAGAAGTCAAGGATGCAGCAAGATCTCCTCTTCTCCTAAGGGGGAAAGGCCTGCCAGCAGTTTGTGACCAAAACCTTGTTCCCACAAGGTGTTGGTAATTTAGGTGTTACTCAGTGACATAAGCTATGAGATAATATATTGAGATAAATAGCTAAAAAATGAAAAATTAAGTAGTTTCTACCTTTTAATTCTCTCTTGCTTTATTATCTTCAGTCAGTGCCAGATTTAGTCTTGGAAGTATTCACTGGTCACTCCAATACACACACACAGCATATATATATATATAATTTTATTTGTAAACTTGTGGTACACAGTTTTCATGTTAATTATATATAAGTGAGGCATGAAATTATATACCTCCCTAAAAGAAAATTAGTCTATGATCCATAACACATGGTGTAGCCCTGGTACCATAAATCCAAACCATTGCTTTCTTGTGCCACCCTTGGATGATATGCTACTGAGGCCCTGAACTACTCTTACTGATGAAATATACTGGAATGATTTTGGTTGTGTCATCAGAGTGACTTTACTTAATAGAAAGAGGGTTGAAAAATTCTTCCATTAGTATTTCCACAAAAGATATTTATGTCTTTCACAATTCCAGCACAGAAATGAAATGCATAGTAGAATCAACTCATTTCACGTTGGCACTTTAGTGACAAACATAGGAAGTTGAATTCAGAGAGAAAAAATTCATAGAAGAGCAAACTGATATGACAGTGTTAAATCATGTCATGCATATATGCAATGTGATATGCAGCCATTAAAATTAGGGTGGCTAGGAATACCTAATTTAGTAAAATAATCATCATAAAAATAAAATAAAAAATTTAAAACTACTGACTTAGCTTTCAATAATATTTGACCTTGTATATATAAAATATACAGGTAAGAAATGAACCTAATTTTAACAGTTGTTTTGTATGAACTATATATGTATTATTGATATTTTTATTTTCAAGTATCTTACAAGTTTTATAATAAAAACCATCTATGAAAGTCCAAATATTTTTTAAATGCCAATAGCACCATGACAATAATGGAAATGCAACTAATTTATTTGATTTATTGAAATGGAATCACTGAAACTTTTAAATATCTCATTTCTTATTATTTAAGTTAAATATTAGAAGTTTAATGGATAAAATATTGTTGATGAAATTAAATCTGATAAACTTTTAAAATGTGACCCTGCTACTATGAGTAGATGAACACATATCAAAGCAAATGATAAAACAGTGTTTTTTTCTTTTTTCTTTTTGTATTTAACAGTTGTTGGTAGTAGTAGTTTCATAGGTTTGAGTTAATTTCTCCACAGTTAACACTGATGTTTCCATGAGATAGGTACTTAGATCTCTGCACTAAAGATTATGTACTGAGCATGTACTTGTCTAAGATCACCATCATCTTACCTTAAAAGTATAATATCTTCTTTGTGCATTCTTAGAATGTACTTTGCCATAGCAAAGCACATAGACATGATATCACCCTGAGAGGAAAGTCCTACTGTGTGATGCGACTTTAGTGAAGTCAAACCATTACCATGCTGGCTGGGTTTAGAAGAGCTAGAGATATCACAAATAATGTGATTCAGGATGATTTTAAAGAGTATGTAGACTGAGAAAGGAAATGTTTGACAGATGTGTAGAAGCATATGAATAAAGGTTGGAATCTGCAAATTTAGGGAAAAGATAGGTTTTATAGATTGTGATGGATACCTACTTCCAGAACAGGGCATCTCTTCCCATAAGTCATTAGGGCTAAAATGGCAATGAAGCTTTTGAAGTCAGAGAAGAATCAGAATTTCCCTTCAAGAAGGAAAGTCTGGCAGCAAAAGTAGGCTGGGCTGTGACAGGTGTTAAGAGACTACAGCAGCCACTTGGGCTCTGAAATGGGAAGTGCCAACCTGTTGGAGAGTGCTGCCCACTCCTGAATGCCTACAGTGTGCCTCCTGCTACCCAAGGTCTGCAGGAAAACACATGCAGACAAGAACACGGTCCTGCCTTTAGAGAAGCTAGGCACATAGCAGAATAGATACATCCATACAGAACAACCATACAAGATTTGTTGAAGAATATCAGTGGATATGTGCACAGAGTGCTTAGGGCATAGAAGAGAGTATAGTGCTAAGAGATTCTGGACATGCGGAGCACCTAAGAAGATAAGATGGCGAGACTTCATAGTAAGCATTATGAGGAGTAGTGAGGAATCCAGCAGGACACCCCACTCAGAGCCTGAGTAGTTTCAGCATAGTTGCTGTTATTCAACAAGCAGCTGATTACAGAAAGAAAATTACTTTCCAAAAGAGGATGGCAAATTTGGTTAAATACATTTGGTGAAATGCATTGAAGTGTAAACAGATAATTCAGCTAGGGACACCCTTCAGGTATGTGCCACACAGTCCTTAAGCAGACATATTGAGGGATGTCCATGCAATCCATGCTCAAATCTGTGCAGACAGATGAAAATGAAGGCATATGTAGAGATCAAATACAAATACTGGAAGAATTCATCCATTTGGAGGAATTTCAGAAGTGGGTCTTTGAAGAACATAGAGCATGTTTAATTAGGAAGGAAGGGAAAATACTGCTATCAAACAAAATCCAAGAGCAGTAAGCATTTGGAAGATTGAAGGATTTGCCAGTGCCAACAAGAGCTAGCTCTTCCAGAAGCATAAACCATTCTTAGATTTGCTGATTGGTAGTATCATGAGTGTTACAGGATGAGGCAATGAACAAATATGGAAGAAGTCTTAAGAAATCTTCAGGAATTCAGATCAATATTGGTACCTGCAGGAAGCGGAGAATGGGTACAATATTATTGACAACTTTTATGAAAAACTAGAGATTAAGGTTTGTAATAACCAAGCCTCAGGATTTTCCCAGAAACTCTGTAGGACCTAGACTTTTGTATCTGTTAACATACTTGCTAAGGAAGCCATAGAGATGGTGAACTCATTTTTCTATGGCAAATTCTCAGTGATTAAGAGAGCGAAGTGGAATGAAATACAGAATAAGTTGTTTCCAGTAGAACATCTAGGTGTGGATGAATCAGACATAATCAGAATAAATTGCTTTCTAAATTCAACATCACTGAGAATAACTCCTGTATTTAACCCTGAATTCTGAGAGTAATGGGTAAAATATGTAATTTAAAATGCATTCAATTCCAGGGATCTGAAATTGTTTTTTTGTGTTCAGCTCTGACTGTGGTCAGTCTCTGTATAGGGACAGATATTCTTATGACAGTTTTCACACACAGAGTCATCCATAGAGCTCAGTAGATGAGGACTCCTAGGTAGAATTGCTCTCATTTTATTGTCTGTTTATATAAAATTATAGCATAAATAATATAGATCCATGTCTAATATTGTATCTAATAGATACTTATATAGATAGTTATTTTTAAATTTTTCTCTATTAAATGATGCCATAAGACCCAAGACTCACTCACACATTTGCAGATAAACATTTTCTTGAAAAAAGCTACAATATTTCCTGTGTAATTACTTTTTCCCAATAAAAGAGTCTGGCCAGGGTTTGGAGAGATGGCTCAGTGGATAAAAGTGCATAAACATGAGGATATGAGTTACACCCCCAGAATGTATGTTAACAACAACAACAATAAAAAGATGACCATTCCTGGTCATGCCATTAACCCTAGTGTTGAGGGAGGTAGAAAAAGACAGATCGCTGGGACTCCATGGTCAGCTATACTAACTGAAAGTATGGGGCCCTCTAGGTTCAGTGAGAGACTCTGTTGCAGGAAAATGAGGTGGAAGAGAAATTGATAGGCCATCCAGCATTTACCTAGCCTTGGCAAGCATGTCCATGAAACACATCCATTTGCACACACATGAGCATAACACACACACACACACACACACACACACACACACACACAAAGCAGTCAAGGTACATGCCTTGTAATCCAAGCACTCAGGAGGCAGAATCATTATGATTTCAAGGGCAATCTGAGGTACATAGCAAGTTTGAGGCAAGCATGGATTATATGTAGCATAATTATATCTCGCAAAAAATCAAAACAATTTTTAATTAACTAATAATTCCACATTGACATAAAGTGAGGTATGTGGCCAAAACTGACCATGAGAGATGTCAACAAAGGTTATTTTACTTGTACCCTGACAGAATCCCGTACACATGTTTTCCTGCATGGCTGGTCTGAATCTCTAATTGAGTACTCTGTGTGTTCGTGCACCAATGGTTCTGGAGAAGGAAGAGCTTTCCCAGAAAGCCTGGCCAATGAGGGTATCACTGACTCTATTGGGAGAATGCAGTAAAGTGTGGGTAGACCCTTACAGTGGTTCCTCCAGGTTGGAATACTAGGAGACCAGGGTAAGGGCTGCTTCCCAGAAGCTTAGAAATATGTGGCCAGAGATGAAAATGTCAGTTGTAACCTGCCAGTTTAAGTGCCATAGCAGAGATTTGCAAGTAGTTGGAAGGTGAGATCTTTCAACCAGGGAAGACAATGGTAGTGAAGGGATGAGCATCCAAAATTATCTTAGTGGGAGCAGCAAACTTGAGCTGTGTCCTGGGGAAGTAGGTATGGAAGCAATAGTAAGGACTATTTGGCATTAGTAAGTACTAGTTGGCATTAGCAAGGTATTCCCCAGAAGAGGGACTTTTGGGAGTCTGTGGTACAGAGGCTGAGTCAAGAGGCAAATGCTGGGATCTCACCAGAGAGCTAGTGATTTCTGGGACTACAGGTAATGGTTACTTGGAATCTCCCATAGCTAATTGTCATGAAGAACTTCCTGGGAACCTGCTCTAGGGAGATAAGAAACTTGCTCAAATTATTCATTATTACTGAGTTCTTCAGTGATCCCATCTGTAATTTCTTCAGAATGATAATCAGTTAAAATTCTGTTTCTACTTCAGAGTCTAAATTCATAAAATGGTTGGTATACATGTAAGGGATGGGGTCAAAGAAAGACATTTTGAATAATAAAGAATGCAAAAACTTAAAGTAACATTTTTTGCCCAAGGTATCATATGTCTGTTGTAAATAATACAATGATAATAAGTAGGTATATTTGGGCAGATTAAATTTTTTCCTTGTGGTATTTCTTTAGTAATATTTTCTGGGGTTCATATAGAATGCTTTTATATTAATTAGCTTTGCTTCAATTTTATTTTTGTTTCTTTACTTATAATACGTGCTTTTTAACCATGTTTGTTAAGATATGCATTCAAAGACTCTTTTCGTTACTACTTTTACTCCACATTCTGCTCAGAGAATTGATTCTTTCTGCGTGACATCATGTTGCTTATTTTCTGGCTCATATATCAGCTGTTTTATTTTTCTTTTTTCTTCTTTTTAATTTAAAAAAAATTCTCCCTGTCTTTTTCTACCTTCCCTCCCCCTTCCCTTTTCTCTTTTGTTTTTCTTTTGTCTTCAGCCTATTCTGCAAACTTGGAGTTCTTGTCAGGCATAGGATTTCACTGTTTGGTAAGGAGACCCTTGAAAAACTATCAGCATGGCCACTGCTGGGTTTCTTTGCCATTTTTGCACTGTGTCGTGTGCTGCTGTGTTGCATGGATGCATGTTTGCATGGCTGCATGCATGGTCATCATAGGCAAGACAAGTTCCTCAAGGTTACAGTCAAAAGGAGGTCTGTGATTTTTCTGTATCAGCATAAACTGAAAATCAAAGGTATTTTATCAAAGATAAAAAGAAATACAATATTAAGTTCTGTCACATTTTATTTCAAGCATACAATAAAATCAGGCTGTTGGATTTTGATTATCTCTGCAAGAATAAGGAATGAGCAATATAAATAAAAATTTTAAACTGCACTTGTTTTCAATGCTATTAACTATAGATATGCATGTCTATTGCATCCAGCTTGATAGTTGGGACCATGGAGCCAAAAAGCTTCACTTGAAAAAAGTGGCTTTTCTAGCACCACTCACAACCCCCAAATCAGTTTGTGTTTGCGTCTGAGTGTCCACGTGGTTGAAGCCTCTACTCTGGAGCACCTGCTTGCAGACAGCCTTACAGGGAGGGCACTGGCCCTCCACACAGATGCTTGCCATGCATACATGTTCTTGCATCCAGTTTTATAAATGGACAAAGCAAGTTTGAGACCTTTGCTCTTTAGGTTTTGTGGTATATTGAGAAGTTTTTAGTAGTAAAACATAGTGAGTGATACATTGATTGAAATGTTAAAAGCTTAATTACATTTATACAAAGGACTGAAGATTATAAAAATACATAATTTCTGCAAAGTGTTATAGTGAATTACTGAGAAATACACATATATACACACACAAACTCCCCTACTCTTACATAAACATACACTCAACTTACATTCTTTGAGGAGTGATGGGTTTTTGGTATAAATAGCTAATACTGTACTCTGTAGCTTCCCATATTTATGATATTTGATGTACTTGCATTTAGAAGTTAAAATGTATATTTTCTATATATTGACCATGTTTTACATTATTCTTGGTTATTTGAAAGCAGTGGGCAACTATGTTCAGTATAATTTACATCTGACTGTTATTTTGAACTTCTCACAAGTAACAATTTACATGAAAATTATTGAGACAAGATTTTCATACACCCTTTAAATTTCCCATAGCTCAAATTATTCCAATATCCTCTGATTTTTGTCAGAGTTTGCTACCCAATGGCATATAACTCTGATAAGAGCATATCACTTTCAATCTTTGCATACTTGTTAGTAAGCATGCCATTTTCTGTTACTCTACTTCTAACTTCCCTCCTATATCCTCTTATTTTCCTAAATCTCACTATGTCTACATTTAAAAAGTTGAAAAATTATTACAAATATAGTAAAGTATACAAATCTTAACCACAACCTAAATTTTTCACAATTTTCCTTTGACAATATTTCACATAGTCAAAAGCCTTCCTGCCCATGCCATTTTTCAAATTATAACCTTTCCCCCAAAAAAACTGTTTATAGACTTTCAATATCAAAGAATAATTTTACCTGTTCTTGAATTTCTATTGTTTCTTTCAAATATATCACTTAGTGGCTTTAGTGGTTTGGTAATGGAAGACAAATGTGTAACATAATTCACTAGTCCCCTGAGGAGAGGGAAATGAACTATTCCTTCTTTATGTAATCCTACTAGTATGTTTATGTATTGATTCCTTAACAGTAAGTACAGTTATTTAATTTTCAATAGGAATTTGTTGGAGCCCTATTTTATGACTCACCTTTTTTGTTTTACATAATTTTATATATTGCTTACATTATTAAATTAAATGTCTCCTACCGCTTCAAATTTGTTTTAGCATTTACCTTTTAATTAACAAGCCTCAAAAGGCCTTTATTAATCACATGTATTTTAATACCAACTTGCCTAATAAGGAATCTTTGTCTTATCATATAAACATCACATAGTATAGTTGAAACCTGGATTTTGACTAATATGAAGCCCAGGAGGACATGAACACTGGGCTGTGAATATGTACATCTTATTTTTGTCAATTTACCATCTGAATGAAGGAGTTGCCTGCACCTTAATTTTTTTCCTTTTTGCAGTAGGTTGATATCAATGCTAATCTTAGTGATATGTTGTACCAAATATAATATGAGATGGTTATTGTGATGTTGTGGAATTTATAATCTTGTATCTTTCACATGTAAAACATTGATTCATTGGATTTTTTAAATTCTTTTTTATTAGACCCTAGATGAATCAAATTAAATACAAACACAATATGGAATGTGGCTATTCAGAATAGATGCACATAAAGATATATATGGAAAACAAGTAGTGTGGCTTGCTACAGTCACATTAATTTCTTTTTATTCCTTTCATATATACTACATATACATATATACATATCTACATATACAAATGTATATAATTTTCCTACATTCTGACAGGAAATAAATTGATTATCAAAATCTATTTCATGTACTGTTTTATTTTTGCAACTTCATGATCTTACCTAGTAGTAAATTAAGAAAGATTTTAAGGTTAATGAAATGATATTTAAGTTTAATGAAAATTAGCAAAACTAAAGATGTAGAAAAATGTACATTAACCTTATATATGTCAGGAATTGGGAACTAGAGAGATATAGTAAAGTGTCAGAGACAAAATCCTTGACCTGATGAGATCACTGTGGATAGCAGGTTCTTGCAGGCACTGAAAAATTTAATCCATAATACAGGCCAAATTGTAGGTACATCTGTAATCTGTATGTGCAGTAAAGTTATTCAGACATCTGAAGAACATTATCAAAATTTTATCTCCATATTTGCATGTATCTTTGATCTTCTGTAAAATATTTTCTATACATTGGAAATACCTTATGAAAATGGAAAAAAATCATCAGAGTTTGTATGTATCAACAGTTCTTTGAGGCTTTTGAACCACTTCATTTTATATGAGAAAATGGTAAGATTATTTTTACAAGGATGAATAAGATTTATTATACCACAGAAATGTGATGAATCAAGTATATTTTGGGAGGGGGCAAGAAAATAACATCTTGTCCAAACATAGGCTTCACTATTTGTATTTAGAAATGTTTTCTGATGATTCTGAATAGGTGCACACATTAATTCTGGAGCTTCAGTTTGGACATGAAAGCACCTGGACAGAATGATAGGTGGTAAGGGTCCAATTTGTCATTTTCAAGGATCCATTGTTCACTTTAAAATGTTTTTGTTCTGGGTTAGGGAGAATTCTCAGTGGTTAGAGATGCTTGCTTGCAAAGCCTGCCAATCTGGGTTTGATTCCCCGGTAGTCACATAAAGATAGATGCACTAAATGACACATGTGTCTGGGGTTTGTATGAAATGTGAAAAGACCCCGATGTGCCCATCCCCCCACTTGCAAATAAATAAAAATACTGAAAAAAAATTTTCTTCCTACTACTTCTCTCTACTTTTGCTAGCCAGGAATTTTGATTTTACAGTCTTTAAGGCAGTGAGAGTATACCTAAGCCTGATTATGACATTGAATCATTCTGTAATTTTATAAAGGGGACAGAATGTGATGACAGGGCAGTGCATTGCCAGATATAACTGTGTGTGCCTAGCAGCGCTTTATTTTTGCCGGAGATGAGTGTTCTGATGCTTTCAATGCATTATTCTATACCCATTTATTGTGTCTACTATGTGTGAGTCATTCTCTTAGATGTGAAGATGGAGAACTAAAGATTTTTCTTCTCACTGCCACCCTGAGGTGCATATATGAGCACAAGACCAAAGACACCATTCTCTCTGAATCTCTTCCCACTCTGAACTGCTCTTGACCATCATGACTTCTTCAAACTCCAATCTTGTGTCATATCCCTATGTGTTTAGTGGTTTGTACTTCTGTAGAATAACACCAGACTCCTTAACCTAACCATGAGTACTCTATGCTGGCTTCCTGTTGGCCTTACTTTCAACCTTTTCTTTCTTTCTTTCTTTCTTTCTTTCTTTCTTTCTTTCTTTCTTTCTTTCTTTCTTTCTTTCTTTCTTTCTTTTTTTTCTCATTCTCCTGCTTGAGCTTGTCTGACATACTCTCCATTTCTTCATTGTAATGTTTCCTTTTCTGCTCAGGCTCTTTGGGAGCAAAGGTTGTTGGTGCTGCCATTATTACCTGGAAGGTGATCACTACACATAACTCTACCTTCTGGGTTCTTCACAGAGGGAGTAAACCCCTACCCTTCAGGCTCTCAGTTGTCCCTACAGGGCTAAACAGGAAGTGTGACACATGATGGGTACTCTAGATATCTGCTGAATAAGTGAATGATTGACCCAACTAGATTCTATGCTCAATAAGCCTATAATCTAAATAGAGAAAATAAGAAAGTGAACACAAATAACCTACCTTTTAGGTTTTTTTTTTTTTTCTTGAGACATTAAATAAAACATATTATCCAATTATCCTATAGTTTAGGAGTATCACATTTAAAAAAAAATTCCTTTAAGAGGCTCATTTAAACATTTAGGATATTAATCTCAACCCATCATGTTCTTTTCCATCCTAGGAGCTACTTGAGAAGACTGCCAAAACATTTATACTTTTACCTTCCAGTTTCTGGTGAATTTCTTAGTAAGACACCAAGCCCTCCAGACTCTGCTCAGTATCAGTAGAGAACTTCTCAAGCTTTGACACAGAGACATCTAGGAATTCTTATCTCGTAGTCAGTACTTGGTACATGCTAAGTATGCTGCCCAATATTTCTTCTAGTTTCACCTTCTGCAAACTACTGAAACATATTCAATTTAAACTGTATCATGAACCTTATTGTTGTGTTTGGAACAGTTTTAAACTTAAACACTGACTGATATAATAGAGTAAAATCTTTCAACTAGTATTTTCTTCCTAAACAATAAATTAATGGATTAGTTTATGTTAATAATTTTATCTCCAATGTTTCAAATTTGTATTTCTTGAGTATTTCTATTTCCTTACTCATATCTTGCACCAATCTTTTTGTTGTGTTATGTTGATATTCTGTTTATCTGTAGTCTCCTTCAAGAGTATTTTTGTCTTTGATTGCTTTGATTTCATTTTTTATCTCTTTGTGTATATTTAAAATCATTTTCTTCAATTCTCTAGCATTTCATCTAATTCATTCTCACTAGAGGTCATTACATTTGGATTTATAATTTTTGAAAGAGTTATGTTGTCTTAATTTTTTTATATTATTACATTGATATTATAGTATTACATTGATATTTTACTACCTCTGGTTACTTCATTTCTTGGGTTTGCTGTTTATCAGCTGTATTCTTAGACATGTAGATCAGAAATTATATCTTCAGGGTAGGATCCCAAGGTGCCAGATGTGGCTTCTGTATTACTCCCAGAGTAATGGCAGGAATGATCCAAGCTAGTGGGTATGTCTGCTGTGTAAATGTTCCAGTAGTGAATTAACAACAATGTTCCTTTTGAAATTTCAATAATTGCTTGTTGGTAAATGAACAAAGGTGGTATGCAGTATGCTAGGGTTTTGGTTACTTAGAAGTTAGAACAGTGGAGGGTGAGTTACAGTGAGGAATAGTATTAACTTTCAATAAGATGGAGGTGGCGGAAGTGTCTGAAAGAGGGAAGTTTGGATACTATTAGTTTCCATGCATTTTAGAGGTTGTTGAAGCTATAGAAGGTTGTAGTTATAGAGTTATAGGAGAGAGAATATGGAAAAAAACATGGGAAAGAGAGGGAAAGTAAATCAGTTGTATATGGAAAGAGCAGTAGAGAGATCCCAATAGTAGGCTGGGTGTAGAAAAATACAGAACAAACCTAACATCCAACTGAGCAATATCCATGTACAAAGTTAGTATATAATATATATGCATGAGTGGGGGGTTAGAGCCAACAAAATGAAAGGCTCAAACCAAGATGGCATGGTAGTTCATACCTATAATCTGTTAAATTTGGAGGCTGAGGTATGAAGCTCCTGGGGAGCTCTCAGCTGGCCTGGGCTGCAATGATTTCCTGGTCAGCCTGGGCCAGAGTTAGACCCTGCATTAAAAAAAAGGCATTAAAAAATTTAAACATAGCATTGTGATCTGATATCATGCACAAAGGGGCCCTAGATGAAACTAAGAATTGGGGAAACAAGCAAGAGTGCTGTTTTCTTGGTGAACCTGGTACCAGCACAATGGTGAAAGAGACAGACATAGGGAACAATCAACTTCTACCAAACTGGATTTCTAGAGACAGAGGCTCCCAAGACCTGAAGCAGACCTAAAATGAATCCAACATGGCACAAGGAAATTTGTGGAACAGGGTGTGGAAAGAATGTCAGAGCTACATGTTGGGTCATGATACACAAAGACATTGCCTCCTACTCATAATGGACATTAACCCCACAAAGCATGACCCATATTCCACATCAAGGAGGGTCCCTGCAGAGGGGGGTAGTCAGGGAGGAGGCTAGCAATGGTATCAACTTGACTGTATTCACTGAGTACAAAACTAATAAAAAAATTTTAAACATATCCAAAGTTACAGTTAACCCTAACATACAACTTATTTAAGAATGGTAAACTAGACTAAACATATATCAGATCTATTTTCTTTTTCCTTTTTCCCCCACTGTAGCAACTTAGCCTTATATGAAAGGTATAGTTAGTACATATACTGTAATGCCTATGTACCTGCTTTGGGTTATGAATTACCCTGGTGTAAATCAGCCCTGTACCTTTTAGAATGTTTTTCTGTCCTACCTATGTTGAGTTGTGGAGCTGGTTTTCTCTTTGGCTCCCTATGAGCTAGCCAGCTTGTTAGGTCAGTCTGCTCTTTGTATCAGCTGAGCTGGACCCTGCATGGGAAGGGATGGCTCTTATTCCTTTGTGTCCTGTGATCTCTAGTGGTGTTCCTGGTGCTGGCATGGGGAGAGAAGGTTGTGGAAAGCTGTCTGAAGTTGCACTGGAGCACCTCAGCTGGTCCCTATTGTCTTCTTCTAGTTATTTTGATTTTGCAGGGCCTATATGATGGAAGAATGCTTCCCAGTAGTTTCCCCTGCACTTCTGGCTGAGGCAGGGCTAGGCCAGTAGAAGCACTTTACAGTGGCTGCAGACTGCAGCCCAATTTTTCCTGATTGAATGCTACTAGCTCCCTCTTGCTTCTCTGCTGGGGTTTCAGCTGGGTTAATAGTTGCTTATATATATTGACTTTTTGGTAGAAGTGTATTATATGTCACTTTGCCTCTTTTTTCTAAAAGGTTACTTTGGAAAGGCTCCTATTCCACCATTTTGACTGGAAGTTACCTATGTTAATAGTTTTGATAACTCCTCTCCCCAAAATGATTCATATATTTAGATGATATTAATATATAATTTACATCAAGGTACAGATTGTCCTTGTCATGTCTCATATGGTACAAATAATAAAGAAAAATCATTTAAAACACTAAAGATAATGCATATCTGTGAATCAATTGTGAACTTAATAGTCCAGTCATGCACAGTTTACTACTATTTTCTGATCATTATTGTGGCTGGAAGACCATTAAGGTTTTCCTCTAACTGAAAGTTCTATGACATACTTGGCAAAAATAGAGTTTTCTAGATTTAACTATGAAAGAAATATTGGAGCCAGACATGGTGACACACACCCTTAATCCCAGCACTCAAGAGGCAGAGAAAGAAAGATTGCTGTGAATTTGAGTACAGCCTAAGACTACATAGAGAATTCCAGGTAAGCCTGGGCTAGAGGGAGATCTGCAATGAGAATTATATTACAAAAATATTAGGGCAAGATAGATATTTCTATTTCTTTCCAATGAAAATACTATGGGAGGATTTCTAGACTTCGGAGCAAATGAACAGACATTCAAAATACGTTCTCATTTTAACTAAAACTTCTCACTAAGTTTGTTAACCAGTAACTTTTACTGTTTTTCAATATTATGGGATCAGAACTAATAAACTCATTGCCATTCTTTAATTTCTCTCATGATTTTGAGAGAAAAAAATTTATCTTCTCATATAATATAATTTCACATTATTAACAAGGATTTTGCTGATGTTATTTACTTTTTTGAAAAAGATAATTTAATAAGATGTCTATTTAAGAGCCATGTTGTAAAAATAGAGAATACAAGTGAGAATGCTTTGAAGAGAGAAAGTCAACCTTATAAGAATCACCTGCATGTCAAATTAACAAGCAGAAGTAGTTCATGACAGGTCAGATATATTGTTGACAATTCTCAATTATCTTACATATAATAACCAGAATAAGTGTCAGAAGTGGTGGCTCACACCTGCCACTTGAGCAGTGAGGCAGGAAATTTTCATGAGTTTGAAGTCCGTTGGGCTACATAGTGAGATACAGGCTAGCCTGATCTGCCTAATGAGGCTCTGTCTCAAAAAACAATTTTAAAAGCCAGGCATGGTAGCACATGCCTTTGATCTCAGCTCTTGGGTTGGGGTGCAGATGTAGGAGGATTGCTGTAAGTTCGAGGCCACAAAGAGACTACATAGTGAATTCCAGGTCAGCCTGGGTTAGAGCAAGACCCTACCTCGAAAAACCAAATAATAAAATTAAATTAAAATTAAAATAGGAATTAAGTAGAAAGTGTTTTATATTAATTTATACTATATTTGTTATTTTTATTATTGAACTAGCTGTATTATGACAGTTAGTATTATATTTAAAACTCAGTGGAATCTGTTATCACAAACACCCAATGGTATCTCTTATCATAGTCAGGTGTGAGCTATGGTTTTACTTATGTACCATACTTACATATACATATATGTGTATATCTCTACATATATATGCAGTTGATATTTAATTACTGTACTGTCTCATCAAACTTTATAACCTTTATATTTCTTTCTAGTAGTATTCCTGATCATAGTGAACTTGGCAGTGTTAAGAAGGTCAATATTGTGGTTCCTATTTATTTATAAGCCTGACTCATGTATTATTCCTTCTAGCTTTATAGCTTAACCTTCTGTTTGGTCTTTCAGTAAACTGTTAAATCTCATGTGACACTTGCATTCTTAGTGGTCCCTATCTCTTCCATCTCTTGAATTAAGGTGATTTCATTGAAAGTTGTTTTTCAGCCATGCCAGCCTGAGACTACAGAGTGAGATCCAGGCTATTCTGGGCTAGAGTGAGACCCTTTTTAAATTTTTTTTTTTTTTTACTATTTTGGTACCATCCTTTCCCTCCTCCCTGCCCCTTTTCTGAAGAGGCCTTCCTCAATGGGCATGCAGGTCAAGCCCATGAGTATTGTGGGTCATGCATTATGGGGCAGCAGTCAGTTATGGGGGAGAGGCAAAATGTCCCAACTTGTGGCTCTAACAGTCTTTCTACTCCCTCTTCCGCAAGATTCCCTGAGCTGTGCTGGGAACATTTTAAGTCCACTTCAGTGATGGGCACTTAGGAGCATCTAGATGTCTGGTTTGGTAGGTGTTGAGTATACTCAGTATGTTTCTCCCTCACCCTTATGCTGATACCAGCTTAACTAAGAGAACAGCCTTCTTGCTCATTTCCCCAATTCCTCTGTGGATTCAGCTGGGGCCACGGTGGAGTGCCCTGGGTCATTTATCTCCTCAAGTCCAGTTCCCATCTGAAAAAGAGAAGCAGATTCTCCAATGGAGAGTGAAGTCAGTGTCAGTTAAATGGGATAACCATTATTAATTTAGAGAGAATTAAAAGGGTTTAAACACTGTTATAGTGCAAGGTTAGTGGGAGCTTGACAAGGGAAAGCAGAATCATTATCTGGATATGATTGTGACTTGTTTCCCAGTTCCAGATATGGTTACCTTTCTACTGAGCTGATCTGTTAGCCAACCCAAGATTAGTTGGTTACCCACCATAGCTGTGTGCCACTATTGTATTTGTGTGAGCATCACATCAGGTTGTTTGCTTTTGAGTTGCTTAGACTTTGAGCTGCTTGGAAAGATGTTGGCCACTTTCTCCTGGTAGCTCATGTATCACCTTCCAGCACTAGATGGGCCAAATATCTGAGGACTGGTTCTCCTCTAGATTCCAATCATGTCTCTCCATTGTCTGTACCGACAGTGATTAGAGAAACCCTATTTTGAAACAACTAAAAAAAAAAAAAAAAGTTGTTTTGCATTTAATATGGGAACTAATAAAATGGAGCTTGAAGTTGGTTGAATTGAGTTCTTACATTGCTAGTAAACATTTTCATTCAGTCTATAGAGTAAGTCTAGCCACAGGTTCTATTTCCTATGCTCACATCCCATTCTCATTCCACAGAGTTAATCAAGTATATTCTGTATGTCAGACACTGTTCTGAGTACAAGGGACCAAGCAAACAGTGCTTTCAAGCCATGGGATTTATATGAATGGAGGTTTAACATAGTCCCAGGTATCATTATGGAAAAGGGCATGAGTAAACTCAGTACAAAGTACAGATATTAATCTATAGTAAGATTTTAGTAAGTGGACGAGGCAAAATGGACAGAAAAAAGTGAGGTGTGTTTAGGAAGAGAGAAAGGAACCACACCCTGATGTGGCATGGATTGACTATTTCTTAGATTCATCACAGAATTGTTGCTCTTCTTCCTCCCAGGCTTCCTTCGTGCTTTTTGTATGTCATTACCCTGTCTTACATTTTCCAACATGGGGGTTCCTGGGATCTTTTTGTCTTCTATACTCAGGTTAGCTAACTTTAGTCAGACCCATGATGTTTAAAATCATATAGCCAGGCATGGTGGTGCACCCTGTTAATTCTAGCACCTGGTAGGCAGAGGTTGGAGGATTACTATGAGTTTGAGACCAGCCTGTGACTGCACAGTGAGTGCCAGGTTATCCTAGCCTAGAGTAGACCATACTTCAAAAAAAGTGAGACATAGCTGGGTAGTGCATGCCTTTAATCCCAGTGCTTGGGAGGCAGAGTTAGAAGGATCACCATGAGTGATCACCATGAGTCAGCCTGGGCTACAGTGAGACCCTACCTCAAAAAAAAGTAAAATATATGTAAAAATAAAATAATCTATATGTCTTTGTTTTGTCAAATATATAGCTATAGCTCAGTCTCTTTCCTTCAGTGCAAATTTTTATACTGATTAGTTTCTACAACTATACCTCAGTCACTAATGGGCCCATCCATCACATTTAATATGTCAAAATGGGGGCAACACCCTCTTCCCACTCTCTGCTTTTCCTTCTGCCTCTGGTATACCACTATATAGTTCTAACACTCATGATTGCTCAGGCAAAAAATCTTTGGATTTTTCCTGACACCTTTCCCTCTCATCTTGTATTCAATCTGTAAGCAAATCCTTAAAATAAATTCTTAATATTTTCATCATAATCTAAATTTGCTATGATCATTCCACAGATTCAGCTCTTACAGCAGAACCTTAAGTCCACAGTTCCTCTTCAGGGGCACACCCATCACTATTTAATCCTTTTAAAATGCATCCAGTCATACCGCATTTGGCACTGAAAATAAGACTTGTCCACAACTCCATGGTGAAAACCAGCAATCCCACTGAGGAAGGCCCTTGGTGGGATTGGGGCAGGGAAGAGAGCAATGATGGTACCAACACTTGATGTAACCATACAAAGTTTCAACCAAAGAATAAAAAATTTACTTGCAATTCATGAAAATAATCTGCAGTGCTTGCCTGGGTTTCAGGGTAGAACCTTGCCTTTCCTCACCTCATATTCCACTTCTTTCCTCTGAATCTCAACACCTCAGTCACTGTCTTGCATTGGCCTAGAAGCCAGGCTTTTTTTTTTTTAATGTTTATTTGCAAGCAGAGAGAGAAAGAGAAGAGACACAGAGAGAAAATGGGCACTCCAGGTCCCCAACCACTGCAAACATACTTCCGACATATGTACCACTCTGTGCATTTGGTTTCATTTGGGTTCTGGGGAATTGAACACAGGTCTGTAGGCTTTGAAGGCAAGTGCCTTACCTGCGGAGCCATCTCTCCAGCCCCATATACCTTTTGATCTCTGCCCCAGCCAGCAGGGAGTCAAACAAGGGGAAGTTAACCTGAATGGGGGAAGGGTAACTGCAGATTTCAAGAGAATAGGATAAATGTATTTAAGGGCAGGTGGCTCATCTTCAGGCATAGGAATCATGACAGAGGGGCACTGAGAAAGGGGATCATTTGTCTTGCCTACCGCCTTTGCCTGGGAGCCGCCACTGTGGTGCCTGCCTGGAGGGCGGGGCAGGTCGGGGGAGGGAGCCGCTGCAGCAGCAGTAGCCACTCGGGGATCCTGATGGCTGGAAGTTAGTTCATGAATGGGAGGGGTATGGCTAGGTTTAAGGTTATTTTTAAGAAAGAATTCTCCATCCCTGAAAACTTTTGAAACATCTGGTCGGCACCGGTGAACCTGAAGTACATCATTTATAAAGTTCCAATATGAGAAGATCTGAACTGGGACTTTTTCAGGGCCAAAAGTCCTATAGTAATCTTTTAAACAATCTCCCACTCTCCCCCATCTTTTTTCCTCAATGGTACCTTCCTGTGGAAACCATGGTCATAAATCTTCTAAGAAGAGGAAAAAAAGAACAAGATCTTTTTTTCTTAACTTTTGCCCCACGAGTCTTGAGGGAGTCTTTAAGTCCCCAGATAAAAAGTTCCTGCTTACTTAGGGTCTGTGAGAGAAAAGGAAAGAGGAGAAATGGAAAGACCAAAGGGCAATATTCCTGGTCAGACAACTGGCACGGGGGATTCCCCAGTGAGCTTGATGCAAGCCTGTCCACAAGTTTAAGAATCTGGCAGCTACCTTAAGGGCATTTACTGGCTGTTGCAAAACCAGTTTCATTGATAGGAAGAGAGGCTAGATAGGAGATCTTTGCCAACACCCGAATGGGCTGTCGGGACTTGCACAGGGAGCTAGGGGCCTTCAGCCAATGCCAGAGAGTATCCCTGGCCAAGAGGCTTCAGTTGCCCTGTTGCTATGTTGCAATTCCACACAATGGCGCCAACTGAAAGTAAAAGGAGGAAAAGAAGTGCAAAAAGAAACCCCGCAGTTCTTGTGTCTTGCAAATCTGACTAAGTAGTCTTTATTTAAATAGTTTGCCTTAGAACTCTTCCCTTGTCTTACTTTAGTGGAGCTATATCACAGGTGGACTTTCTATGGTGATTATGGTGCAGGTCTGTATTATAGGTGCGGACTGCCTGCAGTGACCTGTATGTGGATCTTAACCCCCCCCCCCACCCCCCCGTGGGGTGGTGATCCAATGGTGGGGATGGCTGTCTACTCGAGTGACGTTCAGGTTTATTTTTTTGTACCTCGGGCCCCACGTTTGGGCGCCACTTGCCCCAGCCATTGGGGAGTCAAACAAGGACTTGAGGGGAAGTTAACCTGAATGGGGGAAGGCAGACAGACACAAGAAGAGACCAAGCTACGTATTTGTAAAGGTCTCGAAGTTTATTTTTACACATAGGTTTTTATAGGGTTGTAGGGGGAATGAGTCATAATCAGGCCAGACATCACAGGGTTACTGGCTAAATGCAATTTCTTTGTTTCTTTATCAATTACCGGCAGCACCAGGAGAGGCTATCACCCAGGTGCAACAGCTTCTTCATTTCTGGTAATAGATCATTAGATGAGGAAGTAGAAACTTAACTTGCTATGTGGTGGTTTCTGTCAACATGGCTGAGGTTTGGTTCATAGCTCCCAACAGATCTCTGTTCAAATGCCAGACTAAAGAGACTCATAATCACCCAGTTACCATATCCTGTCCTTCCAATTCCTAGTTGCTGATTTGTGTGCTCAATATCTGTATACCCACTAAATGCAAGTACCCTAAGAACTTTGTTTGTTTGTTTCTAGAAGTTTTAGAGTGCCTGATATTTAAGGGTTTGTTAAAATAAATTGAGCAAGTTCAAGGGCTACAGGGAAGTCCTAGTCCTGGTATCTGCTACTGGATAGGGAAGTAACAAATTCTCCCTCTCTGTTCATGTCTTCACTAGCACTAGCAATTCTGAGATTTGAAAGACAAGGTTAATGGGGCATTTTCTGTACATATGTGTGCTTGCATATGTATGGACATTTGAGTACCACAACACATGTGCAGCGGTCAGAGAACAACTTCAAGTATTAGTTCTCCTCTTCCATCTTGTTTGAGACAGGCTCTCTCTTACTTCTTTTTTATTTTTTTTTTTGTACTATTGAAAAGGCCAGTTTTGCTGTGGGTGCATTGGGTGTATAGATACACGTGCTACTTTGTGTCTGGCTTTACATTGGTCCTGGTGATCAAGTTAGGGTCAGCAAGATTGTGGAACAAGTACCTTTTACCAGTGAGCCATTTCCCCAGCTCCTACACATTTTATTGTAAACTTGAATCTCACTAATAAATATCTTTTCCCCCTTAACCTATATTATGCCTCTAAACTTGCCTGCCTATCTTCTAAGACAGTTATTGATTCTCATGTATATTCGAATCAGTTATTTTTAGAAATCCATTTTGCATAAAGAATATGACATGAATATCTTATGAAATTATACACTGAAACTTGGAGTAGTCACCCTCAGGAACCAGAATACTGTGTATGTGTGTGTGAGAGAGAGTGGGGGTGGAGAGGGAAGAAACAGGGAAAGAGAGAAGGAGGGGAGAAAGTATAAACTGAGGACCTGAAAAGGGCAGGCTGTGTTATAGTGGTGAATGACTTTATTACTTTGGATTTATCATTTTTTTAATTTACTTTTTATACCTTTCACAAAGAAAAATATATATAGTACTTATGCCACTCATATGCCTTTACTCTCTAATCCAACATGCAAATCAAAATGAGGGAACCTCACATTATTTTCAAGAATTACTCATTTAAGTAGCTGGTAAGACTATATACTTAATGCCTCCAATCTCTATGTTTATTCTTACATATTGATTTGATACTTTCTTTTTCTCCCAAAGACCAACAACATTTCAGCAAATCAATTCACTTTACTGCTTTAAACTTCAGGCAAATTAATTCATCATAAAAGAAGTTGAATAAAATAAGAAAGCAGAGACAACAGGGTAATTAAATAGAATTAAAATATTTAGGCTTTTAGTCCCTCTCATTTCATGAAGGATGTGAGCTGACTAAAAGCTTGCCAACCAAATGCCATAGAATGGGCTAGTATGGGGAGGCAGACATATGTAAAGAATTCGGCTATATCTCTTAGCTTTGTGCAATGCTTTTGAATGCTTCTTAAGCATGCCAGCTCCTTGGTGAGACATTCTTTACTGCTTCTCTACTTATATTTGCATAGCCACTTTAAGCAGAAAAACTGCATGATTTTAAACCTGATTGTTAAAAAGGTTTTAATTAAGTTGTAATTGAATTGTGTGTTTAACTAATTTTCATGGCACAAATATTAGTAGAAAAGAAGAATACTGTAAAATTCTTGGGGCTATTTATTCAGAAATTTGTTTTTCTTCTTTAGGAAATGATGCAACATCGATTGTCAACTGTCTTCACATTTTAGGCCAGACATTAGATGCAAGGTAAGCTGACATATGTTATCTAAGTGAGTTGATGGAAGCAACTTATATATGAATTTTTGAGTAGGTTTTCTCAAGTGGGTATTTTTGAATTTTCATAAAGACTTTAGTATAGTTAATAGAAAACCTTTATATAAACTAATAAAGCAGTGGCAGTGTATAATCAACTATCGGATTTCTTATTTTAGTCTTTAGTCATTTTTGAAGAAGCTAATGATATAACCAAAGTTGAATTACAAATGTAAAGGAAGATGCTAAACTGACACTTCAGAGTCTCTTTAGCACAATATTTATGATAACACTGGCTTTTATATAAAGCAGAAGGATTTTATCTTCATTTTATAAATGAGGAATGTTATGGATAAGATGGCATGCTGTGTTTAGGTAGATTAATCTCCAAGTTCATTTCTGTCCTCTCCCTCTGAAACCCAGTATGTTGATTAAATACATAATCAGATTGTGTAGCATTATTGATTCAGCCTTTAAGCTATATATTTAGTTCATGTATTTACTATCCAAGATAAATCTAAATAAGTTTCCTAAAGGTCTCCAATGGAGAGTATTCTATGAAATACTTTGACCTCCTATTCTTGTGGTAAAGCTTTACACCCTGGGTTTACTGCCTCTGCAGATATCCTTGTATTGTTGCATATGGGATTAAATGGTAATTATGTTAGTGGTTAATTGCTTTTGTTGTTAACTATCTCATAATTCTAGATCAGTGATAGAATGTATAAAGTATTGCTAGTATTACTTTGCTTTGAAGTCTATAAAGATTTGGACGTTGATGTCATGTGTAAAAAGCAATTGTCCAGAGTAGTATTTCTATCAATTCAAATATACTTAAAATTATTTTTGAGTTGATTTAAAAAATGCAGTCTAGGCAAATGCTATGCTGGGAAGGTGGCATAATGTAAGGGTAGGGCTATGAATCTCCTCAGTTTCACTTGCTGTGTCAGAAAGTCCAAGTTCCCCCTTACTGACTTCCTAGGACTGTGATGAAGACCGGCCTGGACAGTGTTAAAAGTGCGCTCAGGGCATTTCTGGACAATGCAGCGGAGGATCTGGAGAAGACAAAAGAAAACCTTAAGCAGGGCCAGTTCACACACACCCGAAACCAGCCCAAGGGGGTGACTCAGATTATCAACTATACTACGGTGGCACTACTGCCCATGCTATCATCCTTATTTGAACATATTGGGCAGCATCAGTTTGGAGAAGATCTGATATGTATGTAAATCTGGTACTTAGAGTTTTGCTTTTGAAATAATATGATAAGAACATGCCAAGCCATATACATCTGGGTCACTCAAACACTGCTTATGCTAAAAAATAGTTTTGATATATAAGGTATCAAAGAAGGATATATGAATTACAGACACCCTTCTATAGAGATAGCTCTCTCAAACATATGGACTCTCAGTAAAATTATGGGTTATGAATAGTATCTTTTGCATTGTTGAGGTAATGGTTCCAAATTCTATTACCTACTTCTTTTCATATACATGTTTTAACACATCTATATATGTATGGATATAAAACAATCAATATGCTTATATAGAAAGAACATGTGTATATATGTATGTGTATGTGTGTATACAAACATACATTCACACATACATGTAGTCTGGAGTTTGTTTGCAATAGCAAGAGGCCCTAGTACAGCCATTCTCTCTCTCTCTCTGAAATAAAAAAAATACATAAGAATAAGGTTTAACAAATACATACACACACATATATGTGTGTATATATATGTATATACATATATGTACACACATATACATATATACACACACATACATACATACATATATATATATATATACATATATGTGTGTGTATGTGTATATATATATACACATACACAAACATATACACGCACACACACACACACATATATATATATATATGATGTACACATATGTATTCATACACAGGCCTATTTATATAATACAGGTATCATATGATATTCATATTGCATATAATATACAGAGAGAGAAAAAAAGTATAAAGAAATTGTTTCTCATAATGTTTTCAATTCTCCTTATACAAGAAAGAATTTTGATAAAATTTTATGTTTTTTATAAATATATTCTTAGTTTGTTTTCTCCACATACAAAAACATTAAAATAGCTTTAGCAAGGATTTTTTTATTTAGGTTAAACTGTCTCAAAGGAATGGACTTTTTTTTGTTCTTTTTAACTAAAATTCTTTTTTTTTTTTCATAGTGGAAGATGTACAGGTGTCTTGTTACAGAATTCTGACAAGCTTATATGCTTTGGGAACCAGCAAGAGCATTTATGTGGAAAGGTAAGAATTGTAAAGTTCAAGTTTGTAGTAAAAACTACTTCATTTCAAAAGTTTTTATTTTATAACTTTTTTGCTTATTTACACATTACAGATTAACAAATTCAGTTTCTAATGAGTATTGGACAATCTTTATGTAAGAATTGCTACAGTAAAGAACACTAGAGTTATGTAAAAGAGTAATGGTAAATACCATGCTTAATAATATAAAATTTAAGTTTGGAGCTTATGAGTCTGACAAAAATAGTTTGCTAGCATGGTTTCTTATTATGCATTAGAAATACAAAGTAAGATGGAATGTTGGAAATTATTAAAACTGATTATTTTATGTTTTGAAGTTCCAAATAGGAATGTTTTCACATTTACAAATGTTGTAGTCACTTAACATAAGAACTGGCATTTCATTCAACATAGAATAGGAAATGACTCTAAATTTTAGTAAGAAACTTCAGTAGACTTGGAGAAGAAAACAGAGGTTAGATTAGATAAGAAGATATTTTGATAGAGGAGTTGAAATTAAATAGATGGTCAGTCTTAAATTTAGTCTGTAATTAATTCCATTACCAAACAAAAAAATGTCACTTTTGAAGTTGATAGGATAATTTGAAAAGTTTATATTAAAGAATAAAACTGCTATTGATTCTACCAAAAAAAAAAAAAAATTGGGGCTGGAGAGATGGCTTGGCGGTTAAGCGCATGCCTGTGAAGCCTAAGGACTCCGGTTCAAGGCTCGGTTCCCCAGGTCCCACGTTAGCGAGATGCACAAGGGGGCGCACGCGTCTGGAGTTCGTTTGCAGAGGCAGGAAGCCCTGGTGCGCCCATTCTCTCTCTCTCTCTCCCTCTATCTGTCTTTCTCTCTGTGTCTGTCGCTCTCAAATAAATAAATAAATAAATTTTTAAAAAATTGAAGGAAAACAAAACAGCACAGGAGGGGCACTCCCTTAGCCTTTCAAATGTTAAAACATATAAAATTATAGTAAAATAAGGCATTTTAGAGAAATACAAAATAAGATGGATTGTTACAGGCAAGGATAATTAGATTAAATCTGGGTATTTTAAAATTATTTCCAGGCTTTTAAGTATAATTTTATATTTAGAAAACATTTTATATTTTATTTATTTATTATTTATTAAAATGGGATTTTTACCTTTAACTTATAGCAATGTACTTTTAATATATAGCAATTTTCACTAGCATAAATACCAACAGATTTCAGATCATAAATGCTTGTTTTGTTTTATTTGTTTCATTTTGTTTTGCTTTTAAGCAGTGTCTCACTATAGCCTAGGCTGACCTGAAACTAACTCTTTAACCCAAGCTGGATGTGAACTAATTGCTAGCCTTCTACCTCAGCCTCCTAAGTACTGGGATTAAAGGCATTGCTTCCACATCAGGTTAAGGTGTTCAAAGATTGTTGCATGCATTTATGCTTATTTAGTTTCATCACAGTTGCCTAGAATTTCAAAGTTGAGGATTAAAACCAAACACATATGAAATACGTGTAATATTTCAGTATCCTCATAAAAATCAGTTTGGCTTCTCTCAAGTTTAATAATCAAATACTAATTTTCTCATTCATAACTTTTTAAAAACTTATTACAAATATAGCAGTTACAAATAGAACAGTTTTATTCTCTAGTACATCTTTGTAGCCAGTTTTATGTTGCTGAGCTAAGCATCCAAACCAGACACAATTTATGGGAGTAGAAGATTTATTTCAGCTTACAAATTCAGTGGAAGTATTGTCAATGGTAGGAAATGCTGGCTTCTTTTCACAGATCCATGCAGAGAGAAAAATTATACCAATGCAAAAATCTAACTCTAGAAAACACACACCTCACCAGAGTGGACTGATCTGCACACACCTTAGGGCTGGACCCACAGTATCTGCCCCAGTGACACTTCTCTGATTAGATGGCTGGAGACCCATGTTACAAATTTAATAGAACAACTGTGTCAATGGGGGACATACATTCACATTCAAACTACCACATATATTCTCTTAATTACCAGTTAATTCCATCAAGAGGATATTACAATCATAAATCTGTATGCACCAAACACAGGGGAACCACAGTTCATGAAACAAAACCTACTTGACAATAAAACAGAAATAACCACCAACACCATCATACCTGGGGACTTCAACACACCATTATCAGTTATAGACAGAACATCCAAACACAACCTCAACAGGGAAGTAAGAGAGCTCCACAAAACCATAGAACACTTAGACCTAACGGGTATCTACAGAACTTCCATCCCAAATCTACAGACTATACATTCTTCTCAGCAGCCCATGGAGCATTTTCTAAAATAGACCATATACTGGGTCACAAAGACTGACTTTACATATTTAGGAAAATAGACATAATTTCCTGCATGATATCAGATTACAATGCTATATTTCTAGCAATCAACAACAAAAGACCCACCAAGAATCCCAATAGCACCTGGAAACTGAACAGCACACTCTTAAACAATAAATGGATAGTGGATGAAATAAAAAATAAAATTGCAAAATTCCTGGAATTGAATGACAACGAGAACACATCATACCAAAACTTATGGGATCCAATAAAGGTGGTCCTCAGGGGAAAATTCATAGCACTCAATGCCTTCATAAAAAAGACAGAAAGATCCCAAATCAATAGCCTAACCATCCACCTAAAGGCACTGGAAAAATAAGAAAAATCCAACCCAAAGAGCTCCCGAAGGAAAGAAATAATTAAAATCAGAGAAGAAATTAATGAATTGGAAACCAAGGAAACAATCAAGACAATTGACAAAACAAAGAGCTGGTTCTTTGAAAGATTAAACAAGATCGACAAACCTCTGGCCAAATTAACAAAATTCAAGACAAAAAGGAGAGATCACAACAGACATAAGTGAAATCAGGAGAATCATCAGGACTTATTTCAAAAACCTCTACTCCACAAAACTGGATAATGTGGAGGAGATGGATAAATTCCTAGACACATACCATCTAGCAAAGCTAAACTCAGAGCAGATTAATCACCTCAGTGAACCCACCACACTCATGGAGATTGAAAAAGTAATAAAATCCTCCCCAAAAAGAAGAGTCCAGGACCAGATGTATTCTCAGCCAAATTTTATCAAACCTTCATGGAAGAACTCAAACCAATTCTTCCTCAAAACGTGCCACACAATTGAAGAAAGCTACCCAACTCCTTCTATGAAGCCATTATCACCCTAATCCCAAAACAAGGCAGAGATTCCACAAGAAAAGAAAACTACCGGAATATTTCCCTAATGAATATAGATGCAAAGATCCTGAACAAAATACTCGCAAACCGAATCCAACAACACATCAAAAGCATTATCCACCTGCACCAAGTGGGATTCATCCCAGGAACACAAGGGTGGTTCAACATACAAAAATCTGTCAATGTAATACAACACATAAACAAGCTTAAACATAAAAACCACATGGTCATTTAGATAGATGCAGAAAAGGCTTTTGAAAAGATACAATATCATTTCATGATCAAAACGTTGGAGAGAATTGGCATGGTCGGTTCAAATCTTAACATAATAAAGGCAGTATACAAAGCTCCAAAGGCCCAAATAATACTTAGTGGAGAGAGACTGGAGGAATTCCCATTAAGATCAGGAACAAGACAGGGATGTCCTCTATCACCTCTGCTTTTCAATATATTACTGGAAGTCCTAGCTCAAGCAATAAGACAGGAGAAGGAAATAAAAGGAATACAATTTGGAAAGGAAGAAGTTAAGTTTGCTCAATTGGCAGATGAAATGATTGTATATGTAAGAGACCCGAAAGTCTCCATCCCAAAACTCCTGAAGGTGATTAATTCCTATAGCACAGTAGCAGGATACAAAATCAATGCACAAAAATCAGTAGCATTTCTGTATGCAAATATCAAAGATATAGAAAAAGAAATAAGGGACATAGTCCCATTTTCAATAGCAACAACAACAAAAAAATAAAATACCTTGGAATAACGTTAACCAAGGAAGTGAAAGATCTATACAATGAAAATATAAAAACACTCAAAAAAGAAATTGAGGAGTACTTGAGAAGATGGAAAGACCTCGTATGCTCCTGGATAGGCAGAATTAACATTGAGAAGATGACAATCCTACCAAAGGCAATATATAGGTTTAACACAATTCCAATTAAAATCCCTACAGTGTTCTTCACAGACATAGAAAAAATGATCCCAAATTTCATATGGAAAGGCAGAAGGCCTGGGATATCCAATCATATCCTCAGCAAAAGAAGCACCTCTGGTGGCATCACCATACCTGATCCAAAGCTATACTACAAACCATAGTAATAAAAGCAGCATGGTACTGGCATGAAAACAGTAGTATAGACAAATGGAATAGACTTGAGGACACGGATTTTGGGTCAAGCAACTATAGCTACTTGATATTTCATAAAGGCCTGAACAATATAGGCTGGAAAAAAGATAGCATCTTCAACAAATGGTGCTGGACAAACTGGATAACCACATGCAGGAAACTGAAACTTGATCCACACATTTCACCATGCACTACACTCAAATCCAAATGGATTAAAGACTTCAACATAAGACCAGAAACTCGAATACTACTGGAAGAAAATTTAGGAAGTACTTTCCATGATATAGGAATGGAAAAAGACTTCCTGAACAAACCCCCAGTGGCTCACGATCTTAAAAAGTCCCTCAACCAATGGAATCATATGAAGCTGAAGAGTTTCTTCACAGAAAAGCATACAATAAGCAAAGTGAATAGATTACCCACAGAATAGGTGAAAATATTTGTGGTTTATCCAACTGATAGAGGCCTAATCTCTAGAATCTTCCAAGTACTCAAAAATCTAAACAATAAGAATTCAAACACCCCACTCTCAAAATGGGGCAAAGAGATGAACAGGCAGTTCACAGAAGAAGAAATACAAATGGTAAACACACACTTCAAGAATCTCTTCATCATCTCTAATAAACAGAGAAATGCAAATTAAAACAACTATGAAATTCCACCTTACCCCAATAAGGATAACAAACTTCAAAAAATCAAATGAAAATAAATGCTGGCAAGGATGTGGAGAAGCAGGAACACTCATTCACTGTTGGTGGGAATGTAGGATGTTACAACCACTTTGGAAAGCAATATGGAGACTCCAGAAAAAGCTGACTATAGAGATTCCAACAGACCCAGTTATTCCCTTACTGGGCATCTACCCTAAAACCTTCAAACCACAGCCAAAGAGATTTGCTCAACCATGTTTGTAGTGGCTCAATTCGTAATAGCTAAGAGCTGGAATCAACCCCCATGTCCATCACTAGAGAATGGATAACTAAGATGTGGTATATCTACACAATGGAATTCTGTAGAGCAGTAAGAAAAAATGACACAAAGAAATTTGAGGAAAAATGGTCTAACCTGGAACAGATCATTCTCAGTGAACTTACCCAATCACAGAAAAAAAACCGACACATAGTCTCACTCATCTACAACTCCTAACCTGAATCTACCCAAGATACCTTACATACCCAGAAGCATCTCATGGACTAGACACTAGGATGGATGGGGAAGGAGGGGAGGGCATCGAAGGGGTGGGAAACACTAATATGGACCCAAACGGCAATGGTACCATAAAATTGTACTTCCTTAAAGGCAGACCAAATGGCTGAACCTTCACTAGACCCTTACAGGAAACACCTCAACCACAAGACACTGGAGAGGGTAGGATCAAGTCTAACCTAAATCTTCTACATCCTCCCTTCCTCCCTCTCCCCTTCTCCCCCACCTCTCTCTCTCCTTTCTAACTCTTGTATATTAGTTATTTTTTTTCCTCATTTTCTTAGTGAGCATGGACCTGTAACCCCACCACCAGCATGGGGCTATCATCCACAATGAGCTTTTGATTAGAAAAACCTACAAGGTTTCCTAATTTCTATTTTTTCAAATTTACTTTGCCATTTGTATTTTTTAATTTATGAGTTTAATTTCTCATCTGTTAAATACAGATGTTGTTTTTTTGCCATGGAAACTTTGAGGTTTTGTTATTATGACATCTATCAATTATTTCATATTTGTTCTTTTTGGTTAGTTTTATATTTTCAAAAGCTGTATATCAGACTTTTAATAAGATATTCAAATATCTATTCCTCTCCGGGTTTTGTGCTTTACTAGATCAACTTTATTAACTTTTACTATGAAATATTTTATAAGACCTTTTAAAGAGCTTAGAATATGTCAAAATAAATTTCATATTGTTTCATATTTGATTAACATCTTAAAATGGCATCAAGGCCATGGACTAAGTGAATTAATAATGAAAGCAAAGAGAAATTAGTCAGAAGTTAAGCCTTGGCCTAATCAATGAATCATACTCTCACTCTTACTTTAACCTTTATAAATGATAAATCATCTTTCAAGGTTATCAGTTGTTTGGCCATTTACTATGTCTTAATCTTTTATAGCTACCCTGAAAATTAGTTTTGTGTGATAAATTTACAGAAATCATCATTAGTTTATTAGTATTATCACTTCATTTTTAAAAAGCTCATTTAGTTACATAGCAAGAATTCTTCCCCAGTGATAGTCCTGTCACAAAATAATACAAAAAAGAAAATGAGGGAGAGGGTAGAGAGGCATGGTGAATGAGAAAACTTTCATATTTGTAGAGGTAATAGAGCTCATCACTTTGATTTTGTTTTGCTTCCCTATCTATTTTGTTTTTAACTTCATTTGTTGGCAACAGTTCATCTGACTTTTATTCACTAGGACAAATTTTGCTCCTAAATGTACATGATCTTTTTAAAAATATAAGAAAACTGGATTTGGAGTTTGATATTACTAGCAATGTTGTTGTCCCTTTTTAAGGTTAAACTTGCCAATTTTAATGTAATTTCTTCAGTTTTTCACCTGGAAACAATAAGCATTTTCTACTTGTAGGCAACGCTCTGCATTAGGAGAGTGTCTGGCTGCCTTTGCTGGTGCCTTTCCTGTGGCTTTCTTGGAAACCCATCTGGACAAGCATAATATCTACTCTATCTACAATACTAAGTCTGCAAGAGAGAGAGCAGGTAATATAGCTACATGCATGGGCTATAAGAAATGAACTTAAATCTCAATGACATGCACTATATTCCCTTATAATGTAGTTCATGATCCATTTCACTTTATGATCTCTAATACACCTGTTTTTTAAGGGATATAATTTTCATTCTTCTTTTGGAATGATCATATATATATATATATATATATATATATATATATATATATATATATATACATATATATATATATATATCCCTGAAAGAAAATGTGTTTAGTTGCTCCTAACTCAGTGAACCATTGACAACTGAACACTCACAGAGTAAGAGAAGTCCATTTAAAAAACATGGAAAAAGACTTAAAATGTGATTTCTTGTTAATTACACCTAGTTAGAAAGGGTTGTGACATTCTTCTTTGTTACATTTATGGATTTGTACCATTCATTATTTTTGTATTCACAAAATAAATATGTGTAAATCATCAGAATAGTCTCATTGGAATTATTCTATGTGGGTTTATTTACTTGCTTGTTTTAAATTTTATCATTTAAACCTTAAAAACAGGAGTGGGACACTTGGACAATAGCTTTAGTTTATCCCTGGATCTCACATCTGTTTCCCTGTCTGTGTGTACACTGGGTGTGTTTTGGACTTCCAATTCATGTTGCATTTTGCTCAGGAAAATATGATTATGTTGGTAGGTAGGTAGGCCAATTCATAATTTACCCTCCCATTTGAAAAGGAACTTTCAACCATTTCTGATGAGTTTTAGACTGTAATAAAAATATAAATACGTAGGTTAAAAAAGAAATGAAAAGTTTAAACTCATTGCATTTCAGTTGTATTCCCCCCACAACTCCCCCCCACACACACACACAACAAATGTCAAAGATTAGGCAGGAAAAAAAAACTTAAGAAATATGTCTTTGGGCATTCCTAGCTATAGCAGAAGCCCATAGGAATTGCTGTAATTGGGTAAGCAAACATGGAAGGTTAAAAAAAAGGGGATGGGGGTTAAAATATATCCTTAAAGAAGTTAACTTCTGAAATTTGACTAAGGAAAAGAAAGGTGACCAAAGTGAACTGAAACTAAGGTCATACAGACAAAAGATGAGGTATGTTCACATTCAGGAAGAATAAGGTTTAGGAAAAGGGGATTAGGTCATTGATGTCAAAAGCCACTGATAAGTTCAGCATGTGGTAGAATTCTGTTTCTTTACAGTGCATAAAAGTATGTCTAGGGGACTGGAGGGATTGCTTAGTGGTTAAGGCATCGGCCTACAAAGCCAAAGGACTCAGGTTCGATTCCCCAGGACCCACATTAGCCAGATGCACAAGGGGGCACGTGCATCTGGTGTTCGTTTGCAGTGAGTGGCTGGAGGCCCTGGTGTACCCATTCTCTCTGTCTCTCTCCTTCCCTCCCTCCTTCTCTCTTTCAAATAAATAAATAAAAATAAAATATTTTTTTAAAAAGTATGTCTAGGGCTGGAGAGATGGCTTAGCAGTTAAGCGCTTGCCTGTGAAGCCTAAGGACCCCGGTTCAAGTCTCGGTTCCCCAGGTCCCACGTTAGCCAGATGCACAAGGGGGTGCACGCGTCTGGAGTTCGTTTGCAGAGGCTGGAAGCCCTGGCATGCCCATTCTCTCTCTCTTCCTCTATCTGTCTTTCTTTCTGTGTCTGTCACTCTCAAATAAATAAATAAAAAATTTTTTAAAAAAAGAAAAAAGTATGTCTAGGAAGCACACTTCATGGAACAATTTGAGCATCTATAGACTCTGCTGGCCAGGAGCCAGTAGGGAAAAAAATCAGATGCCCAGACAAGGCCACTAAGATGAGGAAGGCATTGGGAAGGTAGGAAGCAGGAACAGGGACCTCATAGGTTTATCCTCTGAAGATAGGGATTGGAGGTAAATGTGGGATCCTATACAGATAGCTTAAGGACCATGGGAGTAGGAGGCAGGAGGAAGAGACACTGGCTGCTTATATTTGCTGCAAATTAGGAGGACTGACTCTTTATTGACCTAAGGGTATGATGGAGGCCAGGTAGTATTTTAAGGTTGCAAGAGTAGCTTTGAAATAACTACCAAGAAAAGAGAGAAGAGGAAACATAGATGCTAGCTAGGCCTAGCTGAGATTTGAAGCTCAGTATGAAAGTTTCTTATGTCTGTGTCAGTTAGTGCAAATGTACCACATTGCACCTGTTCTTTCATTCAACATGCCCATTTTTATCTGTTTATTCCAGCTCTCAATTTGCCAGTCAATGTGGAGGATGTATGCCCAAATATACCATCCCTGGAGAAGCTAATGGATGAGATTGTGGAGCTGGCTGAGTCTGGCATCCGCTACACTCAGATGCCACATGTGATGGAGGTCGTGCTGCCCATGCTATGCAGCTACATGTCACGGTGGTGGGAGCATGGGCCCGAGAACCACCCTGAGAGGGCAGAAATGTGCTGCACAGCCCTCAACTCAGAGCATATGAACACACTGCTGGGCAATATCCTCAAGATCATCTACAACAACTTGGGCATTGATGAAGGAGCCTGGATGAAGCGCTTGGCTGGTAAGAAGCGGAAAGCACATATGAGCACATTTTAAGTGAAATGAAAGCACATTGTGTTTATTTACAAATAGATTTGAAATAAGAAAGACTAGAAGTTTCCTATCATAATCTTCATCATTATTACTCTTCTTATGACTTTGTTTGAAAAGATATTGATGTAATAGGGCATTGCTAAACTTTCAACATAGTTATTACTATTTTAAAAATTCTTTTAAAAAATTTATGATATACATATATATCATAAATTTTATAATGTATTAATATTGAAAATTTATATATATTTGACAAAGAGGAAAAAAAAGAAAGAAATGGAGGGAGGGAGGGAGACAGAGAGAGAATGGGTGTGCCAGGGACTCTGACCACTCTGACCACTGCAAAGGAACTCCAGACGCATCTGGCTTGCATGATTCCTGGGGAATTGAACTTGGGTCCTTTGGCTTTGCAGGCAAGTGCCTTAAACACAAAGTCATCCCTCTAGCCCTAAAATCCTTTTATTTAAAAATATATCTATTTTACTTATTTATTTGAGACACATCAAGAGACAGATAGAGAGAATGGGTGTGCCAGGGCCTCCAGCTGATGCAAACCAATTCTAGATGCATGTGTCACCTTGTGCATCTGGTTTACATGAGTCCTGGGAAATCAAACGGTTCCTTTGGCTTTTCAGAGAAATGCCTTAATTGCAAAGTCATTTTCCTGCCCCATAGTTACTACTTTTCAGCAAAATATTTTTTTTCTAATTTTATCTCTATAAACTTTTTATTTATTTATTTACTTATTTGGGAGAGAGAGTGAGCACACATGCCAGAGCCTCTAGCCACCGCAAACCAATTCTAGACACATGCTTCAGCTTGTGCATCTGGCTTACATGTGTACTGGTGAATTAAGCCTGGGTTCTTACGTTTTACAGAAAAATCATCTCTTCAGCCCTAATTATCTCTATAAGACCTGGGGGCTGGTGAAATTTCACAGTGGTTAAGCACTTGCCTGCAAGGCATAATGATCCTGATTTTGTTCTCAGTGCCCTTATAAAGCCATATGCACAAAGCAGTGCATTCATCTAGAGTTTATTTTCAGCAGCTAAAGGCCCTGGTATGCTCTCTTTGTGTCTCTCTCAGTCTGTCTCTCTACTTACAAATAAATAAATAAAAATTATTTAAAAATCTGTTCAATAAGAGAAAGAAATAATGACAAATAAAGCTAATAATGATTATGTACATACAGACAAAAACAAAACTGGACCTTGAGACATTTTATAGTACTTTTCTGAATATAGCAATCAAAGTAATTGCAGATGAGGTAAAATCATTACCATTAAACTTGTTGCATTTTTGTTTGTTTTGTGCTGGAGTTTTAACTCATGAACTCATGCGTACTAGACAAGCATTTTACTACCCAAGCTGTGCTCCCAGCTTTCCCAGCAATTTTTTTTTTTTTTAATTTGAGAGCGACAGACACAGAGAGAAAGACAGATAGAGGGAGAGAGAGAGAATGGGCGCGCCAGGGCTTCCAGCCTATGCAAACGAACTCCAGACGCGTGTGCCCCCTTGTGCATCTGGCTAACGTGGGACCTGGGGAACCGAGCCTCGAACCGGGGTCCTTAGGCTTCACAGGCAAGCGCTTAACAGCTAAGCCATCTCTCCAGCCCCCCAGCAATTTTTATATTAAAAAACTGGACTCAATTTAAATACCCAACAACTAGAATGTGGTTAAATGCGTTTTTTACCCTCATACCAGAATATTATGCCATCTCTAAGCATTTGGGTCTTACTGGTTTTTTATACCTTGGGAATTGATGATATGGATGATAAAAATGTTCTAAAAATTTGAATGAGTTATGAATAATGAGTGTTTATGAATTTATTTATTGGTAAACTTAAAAGAAATGTACTAGTGCCTTAGTAATTTGGATAGATTTTTTTTTTTTTTGAGGTATAGTCTTATTTTTACCTAGGCTAATCTGGAACTCTATAGACCCAGACTGACCTCCAACTCATGGCAATTCTTGTGTCCACATGCTGGGATTAAAGGTGTGTGCCACCACGCCTGGCTTTTGATAGGCAGAATTTTAACTTTACTCTTACATACATGCATATATATACAGATACATATATATATACATACATCTATATATATGTGTGTGTGCGTGTGTGTGTGTGTGTGTGTGTGTGTGTGTGTGTGTGTGGATTAATTGGCTAATCAGGGAACCCCAGAGATAATTTTTTTCTCTGCCTTCTTCAATTCTGGGGCTTCATCCATGTATAGCCACAGCCAGATTTTTTTTAAATTTTTTTTGTTGTTGTTGTTCATTTTTATTTATTGAGAGTGACAGAGAGAAAGAGAGAGAGAGAGAGAGGGAGAGAGGTAGAGAGAGAGAGAGAATGGGCCCGCCAGGGCTTCTAGCCACTGCAAACGAACTCCAGATACGTGCCCCCTTATGCATCTGACAGCCAGATTTTTATATGGATGCAGTTGATTAAACTCAACTTCTCCTACTTGCGTAGTAACCTCTATTACCTGCTGAGTCATATTCCTAACTCCCTCATCATTATTTTAATGAATATTTATTCAGAACAGGATACTAATGTCTGTCTTCAAATAGTGTTTTCCCAGCCAATCATCAATAAAGTGAAATCTCAGCTCTTGAAAACTCATTTCTTGCCATTAATGGAGAAGCTGAAGAAAAAGGTAGCCATGGTGGTGTCTGAGGAAGACCACTTGAAAGCTGAGGCTAGAGGGGACATGTCTGAAGCTGAGCTGCTCATTCTAGATGAGTTTACCACATTGGCCAGGGATCTATATGCCTTCTACCCCCTCCTGATTCGATTTGTGGACTATAACAGGTATATTGTGCTAAAGAAGTTTCATGGCTCACATGTTCATGTTGAATTGCTTGTTCAGTAGGTACTTGGTTGTGGATTTATTCATAGTTATAACATAATGAAATGATTATGAGTAAATTGATTTCACCAAGCATCTTAACTTAAAGTTGAAAATTTCCTTCTGAAATGTTCAGATGCTTACATATAAAACAATGATTGATATATGACTTCTATTTCTGTAGGGGAGACTGGGATTATAGGTAGATGAGTTAGTTTGCAGATTATATAAAAAGAAATCTATTTTAATAGTTTTATATACAATATATAGTATATACACATATGTGTATGTGTATATATGTATATATATATATATATATATATGTGTGTGTGTGTGTGTGTGTGTGTATGTACACATACTCAAACACAAAGCATACCACATATATGCATATATATTACAAAATAGGCCTTTAACAATATAAAATACACTCTAATTTATTTCTCTTAAAAAGCAGTTGGATAAGTGTGATGTTTATAATTTATCAAATGCTATAACTAACCAATATGAGATATGTGGTCAGCAAATTTGACTTTAGGAGAGTGAATTTTTTTCTAATTAAGTTATTAAGAAAATGTTATGTAATCCAGGGCAAAGTGGCTAAAGGAACCCAATCCAGAAGCAGAGGAGCTATTCCGCATGGTAGCTGAAGTCTTCATCTATTGGTCCAAATCCCATGTAAGTTTTAAGAATGCTGACCCACTGTGTCTTCTCTTTGATAAATGACAAGAACTTTGCAAAGATAGACGAGTTGTCCACCCTTTGCAGTATATGTCTGAGTGACATTCCTTGAATCTGTCTCTTATGAATCATTTACTAGTTGAGGGTAGAGGATAGTTGACTTTTGAGGAAAGTAAATTCCTCTTGAGCTTTGTAACATCTTTTAAAGATGACAGATTTTTTGATAGCATTGCATACATATTAAGATGAGGATGGACCTGGTTGTTCACAATAAGCATACCACTCAGAAGACTGAGGTAGGAGGATCACCATAAACTAGGGCTACAGAATGAGTTCCAGGTTAATCTGAGCTAGAGCAAGACCCTGCCTTAAAACAAACAAACAAAGATTAACATTATCCTATACATCTCAAAGCAGTATTAACTTCACACCACACTGTCCCATTTTACCTTCTAGCATGCCCACCTTGGTGTTTTGCTACCTGACCTCCAGCAACACACAGATCTCCATTTTGTAAGTGCAAGACAGGGCACTGCATCAAGTGGTGGGCACATTTGGTCCATGTATGAAGGAGCTGATGTTTCTGTTTGTGTCATTATCACACATTCATTTCTGTGGGAAAATTTGGCCAATATTTGAGAATAAGTTTGCTTGTAAAATACATCATCTGCTGGAAATCCAATTAGTGGAATTTTTAAAGTCCAATTTTCACTGTGAAAAGCAGTCATACATATATATATTTAATCTGAAGCATATGTTACAAGTAGAATTACATACACACATCTACATACATACATACACACACACACATGCTTATAGTAGTGGGGATTTAATCTGGGGTCTCACACATGCTAAGGAAGCACTATATCACTGAGCTACTTATGCCTAGCCCAGGACTATACATTTTACACCTAAAAAAGATTTTAATCAGGGGAATGATTTTAGAGTGTTTGAACAGTTATTTCTCTAATAACAGAATATGAATATATGGGCATTTATTGTTGTTTCAAATTATTCTAAAAGCTTAGTATTTTGGTGTTAATTCTCATTCTAAGCCACTTTGTACATGAAAGTCTCTGTAAAAGTAAAGTTTAAAAAAATCCTCAGCCTTAATTTCATCATCTGAGAGCCCTTCACAGTTTCCATTGTTAAATTGTCACAAAACCCAAATAACATAAGTATGTAACATGTTTAAATTATACTCAATAGCAGAAAAATAAATAGTATTTGTTTCCTATATCTAAGGAGTCTATCAAGTTTAATATCAAGCTCTATATAAAAACATACATAAAGGCATATTACACAGAAGGAATATAAAAAATTATGGCTTTCTGGCTTTTTTGTTTTGTTTGCTATTTTTGTGTTTTGAGATAGGGTGTCATGCAGCTTAGGAGGACATTGAATTCCTGATTCTCCTGCCTCTGCCTGCAGTGTACTAGGATTACTGGCCAGCACCACCATTTCTGGCTTAACAGTGGCTTCTAAACATGTAAATTGGCATGTTCCCTTTGTTATTCATTATTTGTAACGTCATAGATAATCATTTTAGATTGTTTATGTTCTTGTAATAAAAGTAAATGGTTTTTTTTTATTTTCTTTTATGGTACTAGGACCCCGACCTAGGGCTTTGAGCATGCTATGCATGTGCCCTAGCAATCAGTTGTTTTCTCAGCACTCTAGCACTTGCTGTTTTGAGACAGAGTCTCATAAGGTAACTTAGGCTGGCTCTGAATTTAGCCTGACTTCAAAGTTGTAATTCTCCTGCCTCTATTGGGATTATAAATATGTGCCACCATACCAGGCCAATGATATGTTTTTATCATTGCGGGTCATCTTAAAGAGTCTATTAGCTCAGTCAGGATATTCTGAAGGAAAATGTAAATTCCAGAGGAAATAAATCAATCTCCACGAGTCAAGAACAGAGATGACAGTCTGATTTTACCTTTTATTTTCTCTCTTGGTTTACTCCACCTATAGTACCCAAGGAACAAATAGGAGGAACCCAGAAATACATACCTAAGAAAACTAAATAAAGTACTTAGGAAATTAAGAATATTCAACTTTACTAATCAATGAAATACCTTTGATATTTTGTGTGAAAACATTTTGGAATAAGACTACTTACAATAATTAGCAGGTCAACTAATGTTTAATAGGAATTTTAAGATAAAAATCTAAACATGTACTTTAGAATCCCATGTACATTTTTAAAACACAAATCAATTCATATGTGTTATGTACTCCAAATATTTAAAGATATTTGGTTTTGCTGTTATGTGTTTTTCTAAATGAAACATGAATAAAATATTATATATTTAGACATGTATGAGTTCCTTATTAGAACAGAAAGCATGGCACAGTTATGTGTATCTTTACAAAGTACATGTTTATCTCAGAAGACAATATATGCCATTCCTCAGCAAATTTGGGATTGAGTGTTCATATAATCACTTGGCAAAATGTGACCTAATGGCTTAACCTTTCTGAACTTAGTGTTTGATCTTTGAAATATACCTATTCAAGCCAAGGCTGGTGTTTTGGGTCTATTATCTCAGCTATTGGGAAGACTGAGGCAGGAAGATCACAAGCTCAAGGCCTGTGTGAGCCATAGTGTGAGTTCAAGGTCAACCTGAGCAACTTAGAGAGACCTTGATTTAAAGTAAAAAATAAAAGAAATGTTGGGGATGTATTCCAGTAGTATAGTACTTGTCTAATATGTATAACACACTAAAAAACAAATAGAAAGAAAAAATAAAAAATAGAAATTCATGTATTTTCTAGAACTGTTGCCTCTAGCCCAGCAACTTCATTAGATACTCAAAAAATATTGCCTGCTTTTCCAAGAAATCTTCTATTGCAATTTGTTATCTGCCTTTGAAAAAACAAACAAATAAAAATAAAAAACTTTTGTTTCCTATGTACCTCTGACTTCTCTAATTGGCTTTAACTGAACCTTCCTTTGCAATTTCTTAGAATTTCAAAAGAGAGGAACAGAACTTTGTTGTACAGAATGAAATCAACAATATGTCCTTCCTTATAACTGACACCAAGTCAAAGATGTCCAAGGTACCAATGACCTTAATGTGTTTCACTGTTCTTTCACGGGGTGGTGGTTTCTAGATTTATTTTTTTTTTTGAAAATTTAAAAGTGTACTTGGGTTGATTTGATAATATTGTTTATTGATTTTAAAACACATGTTATCACCCACAGACATAGACTGACATGAAAAGTGGGATTTAATTCACAGATTCCTACAAATTATACTTGGTTGAGTGTAATTTCTGACAAGTTGGTACATATAAAAATGGAATCCATGTAGCAAGTACATATTTTAGGACATAGATATTTTTCTATGATTCAGAAGGTGACAGAATTGGTATACCATGTAGAAATATATGGATTTATATGTCAACTTAATATTGTAATTTAATATACCATTCCTGTAGGAAAAATCAGTGGTGTGCTGCTTTTCTGTTGTTGAACCTTCTTTCAACATCATGATATGATTTATTTTGCTTTCTTCTAAGTAAAAGCAAATAATTTGTATGTTAAATTCTCCTTTGTTTTTTTTTAGAATCCCTAGCAATTCTTGTAATGTTATTATCATAAAACTATGGTCCAGGTTTGAACTGTTGCTTTAAAAATTTAATATAAATAAAATTGATATAGGGCAATTATTTTAATTGTGATATAAGAACTTGCCATTTTTCTTGGAAAAATGCATATTGCCCCAGCAAAACTCAAAATGTCCTTTGTAGTGAACCTGCTGCACCAGCACATGTCTCCAAAGAATCTCAAGAGACTCTGAAGTACCCAGTGGTATTTACTTTTAACCTGGTCAGACTGACGCTCCTGAATAGTTACAGAGCTGATTGTCGTATCACTTCTGTTTCTGCAGGAGTCATACTGAGACTATAGTTTGCAGACTATGTAAGAGGAAAATATATTTTACAATAGTTTTCTATAAACCATGTTGATAGTATATATAGATATGCATATATAAGCCAGTCTCTGTAAGTATGCATATTACAATGCATGTTCTCAAGAAGAATAATCTTTCTAATTTTCTTTCTCTCAAGTGTCAGGAGTTAGAGAACTTCCAATAAAAAATAGCCATGGAATTTCTTCTTTCTATCTCCATAATATCAGAATATACCTTTTCCTTCTAATATTACATGGAATTGCATATCAGTGAAGGACAATGACCTAGGTGTGTGGGAATAGGATCTAACATAGCCAAGAAATGTTGAACAGGAAAAATGACAACATTTTCAGAACAGTGAGATTTTCAAAAAAAAGTATGAGCCAATTGAAAGTAAGGATGATGAAGCTGTGAAGGAGTTAAGAGATTTGTGGGTCAGTCTGAATGAGAAGAAAGCAAGTATCAATCCCATGACCTGTCTTTGTTTCATAGGCAGCTGTTTCTGACCAGGAAAGGAAGAAAATGAAGCGCAAAGGAGACCGATATTCTATGCAGACATCCCTGATTGTGGCAGCTCTGAAGAGGTTACTGCCAGTTGGGTTAAACATCTGTGCTCCTGGGGATCAAGAGCTCATTGCTCTGGCAAAAAATCGATTTAGCCTTGTGAGTGTCCTTATCACCTAGGGGTGGTGGTGATCCTCCAACTTTTAGGCTCTCAATTGTTACATCCCTTGAGTTCACTGTTGTAGGTCAATATTTTGTTTACAGTTAATGTTTTTTTAAGCAGCTTTTCTGTGTAGATTCTAGGATTAAATCAATGATTGCCTACTTTTTAGGACATCTTCATTCTAAACTATGTTAATTACTTCCAAGGTATTTTCAGGAAAGAAACAGAAAATATACTAAACACTATTCATAGAAAAAATTGATTACATATGAACACTTCTATAAAATATGTGGGGAGATTTGTAGTCATGTATATGAAGGGTAAGTTTTCAATGTTATAATCATCATGTTTTGTGTCTGTGGTGTTCAGATGAAGGGTTAGCTTCTCTCTCAGGAATGCTTGTCCTGTGCAACTGTCTGTATTTAAGTTCTCAAGACTTATTTCTTTTGATTTTCTTCTTCATTATAACACATGTATGGATTTAAGCTTTCAAAAATATGCCTTAGTATTACGATTTTTTTTATTAATTAGTTTTGTAATCAGCAGATACAGTCAATTTGGTACCATTACTAGGCTCATCTATTACCTACCCCCTCCCCTTGGCCCCTTCTTGTTGAGGTATATGGGTCATGCATTCTGAAGTTAGCCCACAGTTATGGGTAGGATAAATGTCTGCATATCATGACCCAACATGTGGCTCTGACATTCTTTCTGCCCCCTTTTCTGCAAAATTTCCCTGAGCCATGTTGGGTTCATCTTTGGTGTGCTTCAGTGATGAGGCGGTAGAGGCTTCTGGATCTCTGGATCTCTGATTTGGTAGGAGTTGATATTTCTGTGTGTTGATCTCCTTCACCCTTGTGCTAGTACCAACACCATCATAGTTGGGGACTTCAATACACCATTATCAGTAATAGACAGATCATCCAAACAGAAACTCAACAGGGAAGTAAGAGAGCTCAACAAAACCATAGAGCACTTAGACCTAACGGACATCTACAGAACTTTCCATCCCAAATCCACAGACTACACATTCTTCTCAGGAGCCCATGGAACATTCTGTAAAATAGACCCATATACTGGGTCACAAATCCTGCCTCCACATATTTAGGAAGATTGACATACTTCCCTGCATGATGCTATATTGCTAGAAATTAATAACTAAAGACCCACCAAGAATCCCAATGGCACCTGGAAACTGAACAGCACACTTTTAAACAATAAGTGGATAGTGGATGAAATAAAAAATGAAATTGCAAAATTTCTAGAACTGAATGACAATGAGAACACATCATACCAAAACTTATGGGACACATGAAGGTGGTCCTCAAGGGAAAATTCATAGCACTCAATGCCTTATTTAAAAAAAAAAACAACAAAAAACATAGAGATCCCAAATCAATAACCTAACCATCTACCTAAAGGCACTGGAAAAACAAGAAAAATCCAACCCAAAGAACTCCAGAAGGAAAGAAATAATTAAAATCAGAGCAGAAAGTAATGAATTGTATTACTATTTTTCTCCATGAAAACTGGAAGACACATTCTTCCTGCTCTGTTTCCCACAGAGATTCAGTGTACTGTGTATGAATCACTTCTATTTAGTGCCTCAACAAGCATGAATGCAGAAGAGGCTTGGGCAGAGCACCTTCAGTTGTCTGATGTTTGATTCTCAGATATACACAACAACATTATGGAGCATGTGGTTATATGCTAAAAATCACTTTGTAGAGATTTGGGGTGAGACTTTGGACATATTTGTGACTGGGCCCAATGTATTTCTGCTCCTCTTCTTGTTATACATTGTTAAGATCAATCAGCTCAGTCATGATGTTGAGGAGTTAGAGCAGATTGTTGTCTTGCTTGGAGCCATGCCAATTTCAAGAAGTTGTCTAAGAGCTGGGCGTGGTGGCACACGCCTTTAGTCCCAGCACTCCACTCGGAATGCTGAGGTAAAAGAATCGCTGTGAATTCAAGGCCACCCTGAGACTACATAGAGAATTACAGGTCAGCCTGGGATAGAGTGAGACCCAACCTCAAAAAACCAAAAAGAAAAAAAAAAAAAAAAGTTGTCTAAAATAGAGTACTTCAGATTCATGGCATATATTTAAATAAACATATTTGTCAGACATATACTATTTCAAAGGACAACTGAGTTGTTTCTGTTGATGGTAATAATTTCCCTTAGGTAATATGTATTTCTTGACAGAAAGACACTGAGGATGAAGTACGAGACATAATTCGCAGTAATATCCACTTGCAAGGCAAGGTAAGCCTGCTTTTGTCCCAAACCAGATAAAGTATTTCTGATTTAATCTATTAATAATAATACAAAGAATCTTACTTTGGCTATTAAGACAGTGAAGATTTTATTAATTTAATTACTTGTTATCTTATTGGCAAACCCTTTTGTTTTAAAAATTGTAACAGGGCCTGAGGAAATGGCTCACTTTGTAGAGTGTTTTCCATTCAAGCATTGGGACCTAGGTTCAGATGTACAGTACTATATAAAATGCTGTCTCCTTACTTCCTATTTTTTGACTTATGTCATTTCTATTTATGTGTTCTTAGAACTTTTGAAGTTTTAGATACTACCCATTTGTTTCTGTGTTATTACAGTCTCAGTTTTAATGCTAATTCTAAAGTGGAAGAGAAGGAGCAAAGGGATTGCTTTGTCCACCTGCATTCTCCTTGTGGTTTGTTTTGTTTTCTTCTTGTTGTTGTTTTTGAGGTAGGGTCTCACTCTAGCTCAGGCTGACCTGAAATTCACTGTGTTGTCTCAGGGTAGGCTTGAATGCTTGACAATCCTCCTAACTCTGCCTCCTAAGTGGGCAGATTAAACGCATGTACTCCATGTCCAGTTTCTTTGCCCATTTTTAATGAAACATTTGATTTTATTTTTTGAAGTGACATGCTTCTTCTCCCATTATGGTATTTGTATGTGCTAGTTTTAAAGATTTAATTACCTTTCTTAAAACAGTAAGATTTTATTTATAATTTCCTTTGCATTTAACTTTTATAGATCTGTCTTGACTTATACAGTTTAAAATATGAGTTTTTATTTATTTATTTATTTGTTTGTTTGTTTATTTATTTATTTGAGAGCGACAGACACAGAGAGAAAGACAGAGGGAGAGAGAGAGAATGGGCGCACTAGGGCTTCCAGCCTCTGCAAACGAACTCCAGACGCGTGCGCCCCCTTGTGCATCTGGCTAACGTGGGACCTGGGGAACAGAGCCTCGAACCAGGGTCCTTAGGCTTCACAGGCAGGCGCTTAACCACTAAGCCATCTCTCCAGCCCTAAAATATGTGTTTCTCTGGGAATCGCTTCTGAGTTTATAGATGAATATAATCATATTTCATTGCTTATAAAAAAAAGTAAATGTGGAGATTGCTCATTAGTTAAACGGACTTACATGAAAATTTGTCAGCCCCAGTTTGATTCCTTGCCACCCATGTAAAGCTGGATGCAAAGTGTCATGCACATCTATGATCCTGATGTGCCTACAGCAATGGGCAATAGAATGAGGAGAATCTGTAAGCTCATATGCCAGCTCAGTTGGTACATATGAAGCAGAAATAAAACAACCAAGGAATATATTGTCTCAAAAAAGGTAGAAGGGAAAGATAAACATCCTGGGGTTGTCCTCAGACCTCCTCATGCCTATGGTAGCATGTGCATGCACACATCACACACACATACATACATATATGCATACATACATGTATACATATATGCATACATACATACATACATTGAAAAAGTAAACATGTGAATTTTTCAACAGAATGTGAACCAGGCAGAGAAAGATGAAGGGTTGCCTTACACCTTCTTTTGTCTTTCTCCAACTCAACCTTAACCTTAATTACATCTTAACTTGTTTAGGGAAATATTCCCAATTATGTATGTGGTAGATTACCTCTCATGGTTCTTTAACTTTCTTTCTGGTAGCTGTCCATCAAATTAGCACATACATTTCCTCACAGTTACATATTTGTGTGTGTGATAAGAGACTCAAAACCACTCTTAACAGGCTCAAGAACACAGCATCCTCTTACTTAGCAACTATATTACTTTACAATGTGTGGGGTCTGTAGACACACACATCTCATGGCTACATTTACTCAGGTACTTTTACAGCCCTGTGCCATGTGCCCAGTTAGTAACTGTGGACCCTCTCCCTCTCTAGATGGTTACCTTGTATATTTTGTGCTTTTCATATTTTTCTGCAGTTGGAAGATCCTGCAATTAGGTGGCAAATGGCTCTCTACAAAGACTTGCCAAACAGAACTGAAGATACCTCAGACCCAGAAAAGACAGTGGAACGTGTGTTGGATATAGCAAATGTGCTTTTTCATCTGGAACAGGTCAGATTGTTATGCTCCTTCAATCATGACTACCTGCACCACTAAAATTGGTTTAAAAACATGTATGTTGAGTATATTCAGTATAATGGGTATTAAATTCAGGAATGGCTACTATGTAAAAAATATAATTTCAGAATTATAATTTTTGGAGCAATTTGAGATACAAGGCTTTGTTTTATTATCTTTTTTCAAAATATTCACAAAACTATATAGATTATATTACATACTAATTTTTAATCTTTATGATAAAATATTTAAGTGTTAAACCTGATTTCAAATATTTTATGTTTATAACATTTCATTATCATTCATAACTATATACTTTTATATTATTTTTTACTGGTTTAATAGCTGAAGTATCTTCTTTTGTGTTACTTGTTTCACCTTCCTCTTAGAGATATTTTGGGAGATCATGAAAAAATTCATTTAGAGATGAGCAGTACATTGTTATCAAAACCACACATGAGAAACTTGGTTTTGCATAACTCTTCAGTTGTCCCTTTTTGCATACTACCTAGCTCATTGTCAGCTTTGCTTCTTTTTTCCTTAGTTTCAGAATTTCCAAAGCAACTTTTAAAACATCTTGAATTAGAGGTGTGTGTGTGTGTGTGTGTGTGTGTGTGTGTGATCATACACACATATATATCTATACATAATTTTTATTGACATCCTCCATTCATATACACAATGTACCCTGATCCTAATCCCCTCACAACACCCATCTCTGTCTCCCTCCCTTATAACCCTTCCACTGAACCTATTCTTTCCAATTAGTGGCTGTTCTATTTTGATATCATTATTTTTTGCCCTCCTATTGTGCCATATTGTGTCAGTAGTAGAGGTTATATTTTTGTGAAAGTGAACTTCTATAAAATGTGTCTACTCAGGAGAGTATTTGGTTCTCATACATATATCTGGATTTTCTTGCATAAAATTTGTATCCATTAAGTGAAGCTTATTTATATCTGTACAGTATGAGGTACATTCTCTTTTGATCATGAAGTCTAATCAGCAAGATAACACTAGAGTGAGGAATCCTGGTTTGAGCCCATCATTCTGTCTGCCAGTGAGCCGCAGTGATAACAGCTGCCTGGCATGGTTATTCTGTACTGAATTGAAATAAGAACCCTCCAGGTGTGATCTCAGGACCTTTGCCACCCAAATGTTATGGTGAATAAATTTTAACATTGTGTTTCCTTTAGCTATATTTGAACATATAATCATAGCAATAATAAACATTTATTTTTGATTTATACTTATATTCTGTGAACATCCACCCCTGCTTTGAATGGTTTACTAACATGAGTATCTTTTGAGGTAGTGTTCTGTTAATTTCTTTCTATCTTACATGCTCTCCAGATGATAAGGAGTCCATTGCCATGCAGTTTATCCAAACACATGATGAGAACAAGGCAACAAGCATACTTGTAGTACATACAGCTATTGGCCTAGACTAACTTCACATAACACTTTGTAGCTTGACATTTTTCCCCAATTACTTCCATAATATTTTCATGAAATTATAAATGCAACTTGTAATTCATATGCAAATTAAGAGATTTAAGTAAATGAAATTTGAAGTAATATATATAATATATTATATAACTATATGTAAAGTTATAGAGTTGTGTCTCCATAATTATAAGCATATTTAATAGGTTAATGTGGTTGATGGTACTGGAGAACCATCCCAGCAGCACTACTTTAGTGTAGTTCGTCATTCTTTGTGGTTCTCATACACTTGCCTAGAATTGCTTTCATGCAATTTAGATATATTAAATGAAGCATATTACAATCTTATTGTGTTTATTGTATACAATAGAATGTATGTTACTAAATCTCTCTGATTATGGTGAATGATAACAAAATGAGGGGTCATTTTTACTATACTTCTATTCATACAGTGGACACATACTGAGTACACTACTACATGTTTTGCTTAGCAGGTTTGCTGCTTGAGTACTGCCAGCTCTATCAGCTCAGGCTATGTGAGAATGCAGAGAGGAAGGTAGATGCATTTGTAAATGGTACAGATGTGGTAGGTTTAACTTGTCCTGAGAAGAGTGTAAAAGGTGTTCAGCTTCAGGGAACTATGAAGCCTCTGCTTCCTGTGAATATAATGTGTAACACTGAGCACAGGTATTTTAACTTTCCATTCAATGCAAACACAAAGGTGCTTGGCCAGGGTTTATCTTTGTGGTTGAGTACATGCACAAAACCCAGAGTTTGTTCCTCAGGCCCACAATTAGTTAACAAATGAATTTTAAAAGGAGATAAATTTAATATGATTTTTTGAAGTATTAGTGACCTTTTTAAAAATATATGCTTCACACATGCCTCTGGCACTTCCTTCCAAAATAGATCATATCTGTTAGTATCCTAAGAATTGTGACTCTAGCCAGGTTGGCACAGCATCCCATGAGGAGTTATGAAGGACATCATGGTGTTCACTTCTCAGATCCCCATTTGATTCATAGGAAAGCTTACTGTTCAGATCTTCCCTTGTATAAGGACTGCTCTGCCAGATGCTGAATCCAGGAATCAGCAGGAGCCTTTTCTGTCCTATTCATCTGTATCATTAGTGTACAGATATTTCATGCATATCTGTGGACACCTGTATGCTTAGCAGTATGTTGTGTCCCTAACAAAAGCTACCCAGAGTGAAATCTTCAAGTGGGACATGTTAGATCTCTTGGAACACACTGCAATTGATTTTCTTTTCGTCTATAGTGTTCTCAACACCTGACATACCATTGAGAAGACATCTGAGATTGATATTTGTTAATTAGTTTTATTGACCATATGAAGGGTAAAGGGTCTAAGTAATAAGTGATTGTTAATTAAAGATGTTGCATTGTTCTAGACCAATATAATTTAGCAACTTTTGTTTTTTTTATTTAAAGTGATTGCATTCATATTCTGATCCTTTAACATCAAAGTATAATAACTCAGTTTTTCTCTTTTGGGCTAACACAACATTTTCATTTCTTCCAGAAATCTAAATGTGCTGGCCGGGGATATTTCAGTCTGGGAAGTAAAGTGCTCCGTTGTCTAGAGATTACTAATTAATTAAAAAAAAATCCATGTTGGGAATTCCCTTCTTTCTAATACTTACAATTAATCTCTTTTTCTTCTTGAAGTTCCAAATACCATTATTTAATACATAGTCTACTTGCATTGTCAACTGTAACTTTTGAATTCTCTTCTGTTCCTATCTAACAAAATAGTTACATATTTTAATATCTTTGTAAAAATAAATCCTACTACTTACTCTTGATACTGTGTTCATAAAGCCTTGTCATCTTAAATCAAAGAGCAATAGAAAATTCATGATCTTTGCTTATTGATGTATGATAAAATGAGTTCAATGGCTACATAAATGAGCTAATTTCTGTGTAGGCAAAGATACATTTTTAAACCATAAAGAACCTAAGACAAGTGATTTTATGTAGAATCCTTTTCGGTTTCTTTAATTTAGGAATGACAAAGCTTTGGAAGTATATTATTTAAAAAATATGCTATTTTTACTTGGACTGTTTCAAATACTACATTTGGGTAACATTGAGGATGTAGTTCCTACCAAAATAATTTTAAGGTAATTTGAAATAAATTTAAAAGATGCAGCTGTTTAATACTGTGTATTCTAGGGTGGGTTGGGGTATAAGTATGTATTTATTTGTGCCATTCTACCTCAGGTGGAACATCCTCAAAGATCTAAAAAGGCTGTTTGGCATAAATTACTATCTAAGCAGAGGAAAAGAGCTGTTGTAGCCTGCTTCCGAATGGCTCCTTTGTACAATCTGCCAAGGTGAGAGTTTTTAAAATGTGTTTAATTGATGGGAAGTGATAGGTGACAAGAATCAGTCTTAATATAGCAGTAGTTCAAGAGAAGGATGGAAGAGAATTATTGGTTCTTGTAATATGCGACTTTGTTTCTCTTTATTGAACTTTCATAGGAAAGTATAGTATGTCATATTTCAAGTAATTGTTAAATCATATATGTTGAAGATATCTACTTACATGGGTGCTCTACAGAGTGATTAGGAAATCATTTATTGCAGTCAAACTGCCTTGATTTCAGATATTTTAGTTTCTCTATTATATGACATTGATCAATTTCCTTACCCAACTTTATTAGAAATTTTCTTTTAATCTGAAGCATAACTGGGCATGGTGATAAACACCTTTAATCCCAGCACTCAGGAGACAGACATAGGGGGATGGCTATGAGTTTGAAGCCACCCTGAGACTATATAGTGAATTCTAGGACAGCCTGGGCTAGAGCAAGAACTTACCTTGAAAAACCAAAAACAAAAAAAAACTCTGAGTTGGGCCTGGTAGCACACACTTTTAATCCCAGCACTGGGGAGGCATTGGTAGAAGGATCATCTCAGTGAATTCTAGATCACCCTGGGCTAGAGCAAAACCCTACCTTGAATGCCCACCCCCCGAATAACAAATGAAGCATGATATTACCTACCTTGTGGAGTGTTGATACAATTTAATGGATTATTGCACAAAGAGTGCCTCGAAGTGTGATGATCACAGCAGATGCTAGCAATCATTGGTATGAATATCACTGTTGTATGAATATTCCATTTGCATCAGGGAAGAACATGACTTACATAAATAATAGATATGAATATGGCAGACCCATCACTTTCTCTTAGAGCTAAGCAGACACAATTGTTAACAAAAAAGTAATCTGGTTAAGTCATCAGAATAAAAAGGACTATGCAACCTATTAATAAACATGAATATTTGCTTGGCAAAAAAAAAAAAAAAAGTAAACTGGTGCCTTCAAATCTGGTTTGAAGGCCAGGTTGCCAAGTTAATCTTCTGGGAGTTCTCCCAAGACACTGCATTCTTTTTTTATCAAATTTTATTTTTTATTGAAAACTTTTATAATTATAGACAATAAACTATGGTAATTCACTCATACCCACATTCTCTTATGCAACTCCACTCTCCATCATATCCTCTCCCTGTCTCAATCCAGTCTCTCTTATTTTTGATGTCATCATATTTTCCTCCTATTATGATGATCTTGTGTAAGTGGTATATGGCACTGCAGGGACATTGATATTCAGGCCATTTTGTGCCTGGAATAGTGCATTGTAAGGAGTCTTACCCTTCCTTTGGCTCTTACATTCTCCCAGCCACCTCTTCTTCTGCAGGGTATTCTGAGCCTTGGAAGGTGTGATGTTTCATTGCTGAGTACTCCTCTGTCACTTCTCAACACTATGGTGCTTTCTGAGTCATCCCAAGGTCCCCTCCATCTGAAAAGATAAGCTTCTCTAACCAAATTGAGCGTAGCATTAATATTGGATATAAACACTAAGAAAAGTGCTTCCCAGGCAGTTTGATGAGCATAATATATGCATTTAGCCAGACACTAGCAGGTGTTACACCACTAGGCCTCATGACTTCCCCATAATAGGTTTTCAGGCATATATTCCTTCCTGTGGAGCAGGCCTCCAGTTCAATAAGAGAGCAGTTGGTTTCCCCTATAACAGATTGCCACTATTGCACCCTTTGGCTCATTTGGCCTGGCTGGCCAACCAATACACTATATTCTCTGCCATTATGAACTTTATTCAAGTTGCCTCATGTCTATTTTAGGTCAATTATGTGTTTGTTTTTGGAACTCTCTCTCCCTCTTGGCCGCCTTGTCTTGTCACTTGTTCATTTCAATGTATCCATGAATAAGACTTTATAGTGATTTTTTCTGGTTGTATTGACAGGGACCTATAGCACCCTTTCTACCCATATTGCCTCGTGCATCCTTAGCCCACTTTATTATTGTCAAGCACACATTCCCCCATATAATAGCATCCTTCTGTCACCTTCCCCTTATTGTCATGAAATTTTTCCATCCTTCCTTATTTCAATCTTACCTGCATCTTACTAACATCATGATGAGTTTCACTGATTGTTTAGTATATAGTGATCTTTTATTTCATAGGTGACATTTTATTATCAGTGTTCCAATATTTCACCTTTATGTATGTAATCTCAGAAAGTTAACTTTGCACATTTCAGTTTGAAATCATCTGAGCCTCCATTTGAAGTTAGTTCAAACACAAGGCTAGGAGATTACTCAATGGTTAAAGGTGCTTGCTTGAAGTTAATTCAAACAGACTAATTCCTCTATTGATATTTATTATAAGTCCATATGAGCTCTAATTTGTACAAATTATGCAAATTCATACAAATCATTAATATTTATTACACTTTATACCCTTTATTGTATTTTAAGTATTAAATACTTGAATTGTAGATGTTACCTTAAGTTGCAAATATGATAATCATGAAAGTTGAGAAAGTTGAATAATTTTACCAATATTACTGAGTTCTGAAAGGTCTGGGCTTGGATTTAATTCCAATATGCAAGAAACCTGCCTCTATTTGACAGAAGTCTCCTGTGAAGAGAAGAATCACGACTAGGAAGTGCATTTCCTTTTATTTTTAGTGCACAGATAATCCAGTACTAAGGTACTATTGAATTCATTTTAATTTTTTTTTAATCCCCTGTTTGAAACTGTGCTTATCTTTTAGGCATCGGGCTGTCAATCTCTTTCTTCAGGGATATGAAAAGTCTTGGATTGAAACAGAAGAGCATTACTTTGAAGACAAACTGATTGAAGATTTAGCAGTATGTTTTCAATGGGGTCATAGAATGAAAGAATTGGGACTGGATAACAAGGTCAATATGAACAGTTATCATGTAGCATTGAAGAAAAAAATCATTGCACTACTTTTGTCTAGGAAAAATTCTAATGTCAAGTATTATGATATTTATTTACCGAAAGAGCTATTCTTTGAATTGCCAAGGATTTCATTAAATTCAAATATATATCATTGAAAATGAAACATATAAGCTTATTATTAGTAAAATGTGGCTTAGTGGGTCTCTTAAACTCCTTGTTAAAGTATAGTAACCTTAAAATCAAGATAAACTACACATGGCTGACCTGTAGAGAAATTATTCATTTTCCTCTGACAGAGTGGAAAGAGAGGCTATGGTACTGTTGTTACTATACACTGGGGAGAGATTCCAGCATTTTTCATGTAGTGGACTAATATTTCAAACTGGTAAAAAGCCGTCTTTCCAAATCAATTTATAAGCACAATTTCCACAAAAGTTTGCAGTATAGCCAGAGATTTCAAAATTTCTAGCTTAAAGGCCTCTCATCTGAAAGTTACTTTTATTCACAGAATATCAAGAAATATAGTTAAGTTAACTTTGATTTTGTTCCCATGTTTTTTTTTTAATTTTTATTTATTTATTTGAGAGTGACAGACACAGAGAGAAAGACAGATAGAGGGAGAGAGAGAGAGAGAATGGGTACACCAGGGCTTCCAGCCTCTGCAAACGAACTCCAGACGTGTGCGCCCTCTTGTGCATCTCGCTAACGTGGGACCTGGGGAACCGAGCCTTGAACCGGGGTCCTTAGGCTTCACAGGCAAGCACTTAACCACTAAGCCATCTCTCCAGCCCATCCCCATGTTTTCTAAGTGAATTTTATTTCCCTTGACAAATAAACAAAACAAAACAAAACAAAAAACAAAGTTTTGGATATCTTGTAGGAGTTTGTTGAGAGCCTACCACATCAAGCCATGAACCCAGGAGAAAACTGCATTGATGTGAAAGAAAAGTCTGTCAGAATGGGACAGTCCATGAAGGCATAAAATTCACTGTATAACTCAATAAATAGGATAAATCAGTTCTGGAGATAGTTAAAAATTATTAATATTTTTTCTTATCAATGAAGTTTTCTAATTTTTTTTTGTTTTAAAATAACTGGACATGAAAGAAATGTAGAAGTAGTTCAAGCCTTAAGCTCATTTTGTATTCTTTGTCTGTCATTCTTTGTTTTAACAAAGAAAATGTTATACCATAAGGATTGTTTTGTGTCTTCAATTTCCATACTTGGGCAATAGCATTTTATTGGAAATATTATGAGTTGAGCCCTCTCCAATGCTTAACATTCTACAGAAATGTGCCTTCAGTTAGTTATGCACCTACTTATAATTCTATAAGTTATCTTTGTCCACACTGGGGTTTAATTTTGGTCAAATTATTAAATACCTCTTTTTAAGATTCATAGCATAGTTTTATGCTGGTAATGTTATCAGTGCGTAACACCTTTTATTATTTTACATATGCTTTGAATTATATATTATATGAACATAAAATACATAAACCCACATACATAATATATGAAGCACACATCAGGATAGAAAAAGAAAGATCTTTTCTTTCTTTAGCTTGAAGGGTTTTTCTATTGTTTGAACTTATTCCTTATGTTGTTCCTGGATTTGAGTGAACATTGTTTTTGATTTTATGTTAGTTTTGTGATTTGAGACAGGGTCTTGCTATATAAACCAAAATGGCTTTGAGTTCAAAATCTTCCTTATGCAACTACCTGAGCCTCCTGAGTTCTAGTATTTATACCACACCCAACTTGAACATTTTTTTTGTGGTGCTGAGGATGGTACCTAGGGCCTTGCATATGCTAGCAAGTGTTAGACCACTGAATTACATTCCTTGCCCTTGTTCCCCCCCCCCCATACACACAAGATAGGGTGTTATTTTAGTCCAGGCTAGACTTGAACTGTGACCTTCTGTCTCTGTCTCCCAAATTCTGAGATTACAGCTGTAAGCCACCATGCTTCAACGTTAGTTTGAGATAAGGAATTGCATACATCTAGCTTGTTTTGTTTTTAGAAACCAGGAGCTGAACCTCCAGAAGAAGATGAAGCCACTAAGAGAGTCGATCCTCTCCATCAGCTCATCCTTCTGTTCAGCCGCACAGCTTTAACAGAGAAATGGTATGGAGGGGAAGGTTCACAGCAGACTTATGAGCAAGAAATCAAGAACCCTGCCCGAGCCTTGTCTGTCATGTGCTTGTTTCAATCCATCCTTTTCTTGTTTAGGAAAGCTGTTCACAGACACAGCCCATCACACACACACACACACACACACACACACACACACACACACACACCCTTCTGGACCAGCAATCTATTTCATTTTCATTGTTTAAAACTTACCAGTGAGTTCTCCTTTTGCTTAATAGCTTTGTAATACACAGATGTAATTGATTCTGATTTTTCTTATGAAAAGTTTCTTCTTTTTATCCCAAATAGTCATTAAAAATAAAATAATCATAACCAAATTGTGGTGCCCCAAATGCATAAAAAGCAATGATGGTAACTCTAACTTTTCCCTTATATTGTATTATATAAGTTGGTCTTAGGAAGACCTAAAGAGCTGAGGGCATTGTTATCTCAACTTGGTAGCTTGCCTGAGATCTCTTTATAGAGTACAGTACAGCCCATTTATCTGGCCTTTTGCAGTCTTGGTAATATGAATTCATCAAAGCCACAAAAGGCAGATCTCTGTGGAATTAAATAAATTTTCACAAAGCAATTGTGGACCAGTAATCTGAATGCCTCAGCTTCTGCTCTCTGTAGGGGGTACTGCATAGACTGTCTCTGTAGATGGAACATTGTGTAGGTTACAAAATCTTTATCTGCTTGCCTGCCCTATGAAAGAATGTCCAGTTGGACCCAAACCTCACACTTTCTCTGCAGAGTGAATGTGATCATTTAATTATCAATTTACATCCACGTGCATCTTCTTTGAACTCTTGCAACTTCCATGAGACCTCTGCACACCATAACAATGGGCTTTCCCAGCTAATGTACTCCATCCTCTCTGTTAGGATGTCTATCTCTTACTCTCTTCCAACTAACAAAATCATTTCACCCCTAAGCATAGAGCACCTCTGGCATTATCAGGTACTGAGATATTTCTCATAAGTGATTTTTGTTTATAGTTGAATTATGAAACTTTTAAAATAACTTTATAAATTTTAGGTATTTTGACGGCAATATTTTTCATGTATTAATGGTTTCCATATTTGTTAAAGATTAACAAATGTATAATATCCTTCCATAATTTTTTTTTTTTCCGAGGTAAGGTTTCACTCTAGCTAAGACTGACCAGGAATTCACCATGTAGTCTCAGGGTGGCCTTGAAATCATGGTGATTCTCCTACCTCTGCCTCCCGAGTGCTGGGATTAGAGGCGTGCGCCACCACTCCCCACCTTCCTTTCATAAATTTTAAGAATCATTATTCTGACCATCTTATTTTTATGGCATCTGTCTCAAGTTATCTTCTTTGCTATCAAAAGCCATGTAAGTTTGCTTATATCAAATTTTGTGGTTGGAATAAAATTATTTATATGTATGTACATAAATAGACCATTTGTGTTTTGCGACAAGAAGGCAGCTTCTCTAAGGTAAGTCAGAGAAGGCTACTTAGGGTCTCTAAGACCTTTGATATCTGATTCTAAAATATTTTTGAATAATCACTGTTGCCTGAATTTTGTATTCTTGTAACTGTAAATAGGCATATATATTAGAAGACAACAGGCAAGTTATTTTATGTGATAATAATATGTCTATACATGATTTTCCTTGTGCTTAACAACTGCTTCTTATTTCTCATGTATTTCATAGCAAACTGGAGGAAGATTATTTATATATGGCTTATGCAGATATTATGGCAAAGGTAAATACAGATCTTTTCTGATTTAAATGCTTAATAAAAGGAAATCCATTTAACTTTATAATAGATAAGAATCTATGCATTTCTGAAATGAAGTGAAATACTGTTAATTCATAGAAATATGAAGTACACTAATCTCATTCTCTTATACTTGTTGCTGAAAACTAACTATTCACAGTTCCTGGAAGTTGTTATTGTTTCCTACATTAACACTTTATGTATGTAGCACTCACTAACTTTCCAAACTTTCAATACATATTAACTGGATGTCAAGTTGTTGGAGATAACATGGTCAACAAGGAAAGCATATGTATGCTATGTGCTCTTTGAATTTAAAATCTGATAGGAAAGCAAAATTTAAATAAATGGTTATACACTAAAAAGTGAGAGTTGGGGAAATGGCTCAGTAGTTACATGCTCTTGAACCTGCTGGCCTGAGTTCATTTTCCCAACACCAACTTAATGACAGCCCCTATCTATTAGGAAGTAGAACACAGACAGCTCTTCTGACTGCCACATGTATACCATGGCACATGCACACCCATACACACACACATATGATAAGTGGTCGAGAAACTCTTGGGGATTCTAGGCTTAGAATTAAAGTCTTTCCTTTCCTAGTATGGCTTAATCTATCTTATTTGGAATCCATCTAATCATACTTCTAACCACACTCATATTTGTCATGGCATCTTTTTTGTTCTGCTCAGAGAAATCAAGTTGTCCTGTGATTTCTATGGACTTCAACTCTAAGGTTTTGTACAATCATTCATGATAAACATGTGTTACCCAGTTAGTTACTTGATAAAATATTCCAATATATTGTTGATGGCTGATATCCAGCTTTCTTTAAGCAATTGTTGCTGTAGTCCATTTTCCCCATCTTGATGATCAGCAGTTTCTTTTTCCTTCCCGGCATATTTTACTAGATTTTAGCATTCTGATTCAGAGGAACATATATATATATATATATATATATATATATATATATATATATATAGTTTATTTTTATTTAGTTATTTGACAGCAACAGATAGAAAGAGGCAGAGAAAGAGAGAGAGAATGGGTGTGCCAAGGCCTCCAGCCACTACAGATGAACTCCAGATGCATGCACCTGGCTAACATGGATCCTGGGAAATCCAGCCTTGAACCGGGATCCTTAGGCTTCATAGGCAAGCACTTAACTGCTAAGTCATCTCTCCAGCCCCTGCATTTTTAGACTAATTTACATCCCTGTTTCTGTATATTATATTTATGTAATGTGCTATGGAAGACCATTATCTCATGCAACTTTTTCCATTTCTGTCCAGTGCATCAAAAAGTTTAAAATCATGTTGTAACTCCAGCAAACTTACAGTTTATCCCTGTAGTCAAATGTCAGAGGCCTGTGTCCTCACATTTCTTTCCTTTGCACACCATACTCACCTGCCTGTTATTACAAATGCAAACAGTGAAGTGCTACATAAAAGAAAGAATTCTACAAGTCTTTCAGAGTTTATTGTGAGTAGAGGGCTACCTTTTAAAGTTTATCAATGAGTGAGTGGAGTGCAGCCTCTGGTATTTATCCTTCCACCCCCCATCTTCACCCTCCAAGTCCCATGTTTCATTGAGTTAAAAGTGTTTCTCTTATTTGTGACTCTTCACTATTCATCTGCATGCACCTCATACATGCACTGAGCAGTTATCAACTATAGGGGACAGTGTAGAATACCTGAAATGATCTAATGTCAGTGGACAGGAAGTATCTTTCTTTCATAGGATTTGGTTAAACAGTTTTCTTTGGCCACCATTATAATCCAGATTCTAAACTGTGATGAGAGTGGCAGCTGGGATATATTAAAAGCTTACTTTTCAGATACTTTTGCCCAAGTAGAAAAAAATAATCCTCTTAAGAAATCAGATGTCTCTCGCTCTCTCTCACTGTGTGTGTGTGCACATGCACGTGTGCACATGTGTGTTGCTCATGCATGTGTATGGAGACCAGAGGAAAATATAAGGTGTTATTCCTTAAGCACCCTACATATTTCTTTTGAGTCAGAGTCTCTCACCTCCCTTACTTAACTAGACTAGACTCTGATCAGAAAGCCCAGGTATCCACCTGTGTCCTTCCTGGGGCTGGGATTATAACCACACCCAGCACTGTTTTTCTTATATGAGTTCTGAGCAATAAAATTCACACCATCAATGCAAGGCAGTTTACTAACTGCTGGGATATCTGCCCAGCTCCCCTCAGATGCTCAGTCTTATTCCAGTCTTAACTATGAGACTCAGAGAGAAGTAACTTGCCAAGTCAGAGCAGCCAATGACAAGCATTATCAGGGTTGAACCAGGCCTTCTGTACCCAGTCCATGGTTCCAACAACCATCATCATCTGCATTCTTAAAACACAGATTTTTGAGTTATGGACATTAGATTTTTAAAAAAGTATGCATGGGGGGCTGGAGAGATGGCTTAGTCGTTAAACGCTTGCCTGTGAAGCCTAAGGACCCCGGTGTGAGGCTCGATTCCCCAGGACCCATGTTAGCCAGATGCACAAGGGGGCGCATGCCTCTGGAGTTTGTTTGCAGTGGCTGGAGGCCCTGGCATGCCCCTCTCTCTCTCTCTCTGTGTCACTCTCAAATAAAATAAAATAAAATAAAATAAAATAAAATAAAATATTTTTTTAAAAAAAAAATGCATGCATGGCTTTCACCACAACTCCATTGTCATTTGGGGAGAAAATTATGGGGTAGTCAGTTTTATAAGTTTTATGTATAAATAATCAACAAATTTTGTCTTATTCCTTTGGTAAGATATGATTAAAGTGAACATAAGAGGATTATAAGAAACTTGTTAAGCAGTATTTAATGATACTGCTTTCTGCTGCTTTCTGTTAATTTTAAGTAATGGTTGCCACATGTGGCCATATTAATGCATTGTAATGGCAGTCTAAAATGAGAGAACAGGATCCTCATTTTTAAGGTTTGCGTTGGGCGTGAGGCAATGCATGAGCATGTAGTATGTGTAGTATGAGATGGAGTTAATCTCTGTTGCATATATTATAAGCAAATTTATATGTGAATTGTAAAACACAATGGATACAATACAATTTTCTGTTGGGTCAGGAATTCAGTGAGCATCTCATC